>NC_055995.1:108569048-108869048 GCF_018446385.1 Zingiber officinale | reverse complement strand
GGTTATGAAAATTTATCATTTGATGAGAGAAAGTGTAGAAATTATGTGGCTGAAGCACGAAGATTAAGGCTTGGGAATGGTGATGCAGAAGCCTTGAATAATTACTTTTGTCGTATGCAAAGTAGAAATTCAAATTTCTTTTATGTAATTGATGTAGATGAAGATTCTCGCATCAGAAATATATTTTGGGCTGATGCAAGATGTAGGGTTGCATGTGATTCTTTTTCTGATGTCGTTACATTTGATACCACATATCTTACCAATAGTTATGATATGCCATTTGCTCCGTTTGTTGGAGTAAATCATCATGGTGAATCCATATTACTTGGTTGTGGTTTGATATCTAAAGAAAATTCAAAAACTTTCATTTGGTTATTTAAATCATGGTTGGCATGCATGAGAGGAAGAGCTCCACGAGCTATTATTACGGATCAATGCAAAGCCATGGAAATTGCAATTCTTGAGGTATTTCCAGACTCTCATCATCGTTTATGTCTTTGGCATATTATGAAAAAACTTCCAGCTAAGTTTAGTAGTCATGCCAACTATAAGTTGATAAAGAGAAACTTGAAGAATATTGTTTATAATTCTTTGACAACTACAGAATGTGATAGCAACTGGAAAAAATTTATCAAAGAATTTAACTTGGAGAAAAATGATTGGTTAAATTCTTTATATGAAATTCGTCATAAGTGGATGCCTGTGTATGTGAAAGATAAATTTTGGGCAGGAATGTCGACAAGTCAAAGAAGTGAAAGTATGAATGCTTTTTTTGATGATTATGTTCATTCAAAAACAACTTTGAAGCAGTTTGTTGAACAATATGACAATGCTTTGAAAAGCAAGATTGAAAAGGAAGATAATTCTGATTTTGCTTCTTTTAATTCAATAATTCCGGTCATAAGTGGCAATCCAATTGAAAAGCAGTTTCAAAGTGTTTACACTAACAAGATATTTAAGTTGTTTCAAAATGAACTACGAGGTTTGATGTTTTGTAATACTTCATTTGTGAAGGAAGAAGGATCAACATTGTTTTTTGAGGTGATGGAAACTGTATATGGAAAAGATGGAACAACTCCAAAAGAGATTTCCTTTTGGGTACAATATAGTGAGTTACAATGTCAGATGAAGTGTTTGTGTCGTCTCTTTGAGTTTTGTGGAATTGTTTGTAGACATTTGATGTCTGTTCTGGTAAAAAGAAAAGTCACTACAGTTCCAGAACATTATATTTTAGAACTATGGCGTAAAGACATTAAACGTGGATATCAAGGAATCACTAATATTTATGATGATTCTTGTCAGCATGCAGAAGAAAGACGAAGATATAATAATCTTCAACCATTGTTACAGGAAGTGGGACAACTTGGGTCAAAAAATGATGAGAGGTGCTTTGTTTTAATAGGGATATTAAAAGAAGCAAAAAAAAGATTTATGGATACCAACATTGGTGATTCATTGGATGGTGATCATGATAGCAACATAATACATAAGGAATCAAGAAATGAGAGCAAAAAGTTTCATAGTCCACTGAAAGTAAGGTCTCGTGGGCGTCCACCGACGAAAAGAAAACAATAAAAAATTGAACAAATTGAGAAAAGGGCAAAGGCAAAGTCTCGATAAAAGGTTTGGTTTGTATATTTGGATGTAATTTGTTACTTTGGTGTTATGTTATGTTGCTAATTTGTATAAGTACATTTGTCTACAGGGTTCTACAATTGATAGAAAGCAAGATGAGTTATCAAACATTGAACAAATTGATAAATTTTCAGGTTTGCTTGTAGATTCTTCATTTATTGTATTTTCAGTTTTTTTTGTTAAATCTAAGTGATGATTTTGTTCTTATAGAGAGTCAGAGATTGTGTAGATTGGATAAAGAACTGCTGGTTCCTAATGATATTATTCAGGTATCCTTATTGCTTCTTTCACTTGAATGTTTGACATATTACCATCGTAGCCCTTCTATTACCGGTAACTATCATGTAACTTCATTCTTTGTATCAAAATTTGTATTTTCTATGTAACATTTGGTTTGGAAAGAAAATGGTCTAAGTGTGTGGACATATGTACAGACAATGGAGATAACAAGGTCTTTTGAGAAGTCTATTGATTTGTTACAAATGCATGCTGATTTGTTCAAGGTATCTTCTCTTATCCAGGAAGATACAAATTTTGGAAAAGATTTTTTTCACAATCCTTGGCTTGATGGTAGATGCTCATGATTCTCTGTTTGTTCCAAGAAGGCGAGAGTGCAAAGATGAATTTTGAGATTAATGATTATCCAGGATATGGAGATGAAGTATTTCACGAAGGCAAGAGTTAAAATGCTGCTACCAGAATGTAATAGAAGATTGTAATGCAATTGAACTTTTAAATTTTGTGTATTACTTGAATTGTTGTCTTATTACTGAACTTCAAACACTTTGATTTTCTTATGGGGATTTTGTCTTAGTTATTTTGTATCTTCAGAGTTGGACTGTTGTTGGTCACCCTCCCTTGAAGTAATTGTAGAAGTTATATTGTGTTATTGCTCTGCCACATGTAATTCTCATATATTGCTCGGTAATTGTAGAAGTTATATTGTTTGGCTTGATCGTGAATCTCTTCAATGGAGTTTTTGCTCTTCAATGGAGTTTTTGCTCTAGATCAGGAAGACTTTGGGGTTTAGGGCTGGGAAGCTCTAAATCCACATGAGTATTGGATCGGTCTGCTGACCGATCCAGTGATACTGTGGTTATCTGATCGGTCTGGTGACCGATCAGTAACCAAACAGTAGATTTCTGTGGGTTATCTGATCGGTCTGGTGACCGGTCAGTAACCAAACAGTAGTCCACTGTAAGTTATCTGATCGGTCTGTAGACCGATCAGATAGCGATGGGATTCAGAGAACAATAGGGGGATCGGTTTGTGGACCGATCCACCTATAGGCTGATCGGTCTACTGACCGATCAGGCTTAGAAACCAACGTGAGTTGGGGATCGGTCTGGGGACAGATCAGCCTAGGGCCTGATCGGTCCCATGACCGATCAGAGACCTTGAGAACCGATCAGGGTGGAGCCTGATCGGTCCAGGCCTAGTGTTCTCCGTATTGATTTTTTTTATTTCTTTTTTTTCCACGTAGGAAGTGCTGAGTCATTTCCTGAGCATTTCGTGCTCCGGATTCACTCAGCTTATCATTTCTCTGTAAAATATATATTTAGTTAGAATGTGAAATATAAATGAAAAAAATTAAAATTCAATCCAACAAAGATTTGAAATTCAAAAATATGTTTGAAGAAAACATAATTTTACCATTAGACCAATCATAATACACAACTAAATTTGATAGGGCCAAAGCCAAATTATATATATATATATATATATATAATCTATTTTTAAATAATATTATTTAAAAATTATGAGGAATCGTGCCCTCTCGGTCCTAACGTAAATCCGGCTCCAAGATTTGTAATAGGAAATGGTCGGCACAAGAAGTCGTATTATATAGATGGAATTATTGCACAATTGATTACTATGAATGCAATCAACGAGAATTAATAATTAAAAGTGTTAATAGCCTAGTTGGTTTTGAAAGTAATTTTTTTTTTCTATCCGGGAGTGGCAGTGTAATGAATCAATGATTAGATTTTTCAAACATATAATTATGAGATTTAAAATTAAAATCTCAGTTGTGATATATTATAGGTGATTTTTTTTTCAATAAAAAGTGAGTATAAGAATATTGGTTGTCTTAGACTGACCTTCATTAACTCTTTTTAATTTATCTTAGTGGCCAGTAAAAAATTTCCGTAAAATTGGACCAGTCATCCTGAAAATCAATCAATTAAAAAAATTAGGTACAATTAAAAAAAATAAAACGTCATAGAATAGCTTGACCTATTAAACATCATGTCTTTTACAATGATCTTAATATGAGTAAAATCATCATCACGTGTTCAAAAGGAAATTAACTTCGAGACAATGCCCCCAGGTAATGGTGTAGTAATAAGGTACATTTTCAGTTCTTAGGTATTTAAGGATCAAGTCCTAATATTAACGAATTAATGGATGAACTTCTTTTAATAGACGATTGACCTAAGAATATTAGGCTAATAGGTCACCCATTGTCAGCATTTTCTGATTTTTCCTTGTAGTCAGTGATAAATTTTTATGGAACCAAATTGATTACCTAGGATTAATCGACGTAAATTAGATACATGATATCAATTAAAAATAATAATAATATGGACAATCACATATTGGGATATGTGTGGTTATGGACAATGACATATTGGGATGTGTACGTATAGTGTTGTGTAGGATGGTGATGGCAGAGGACCATGCTCAAGGTAAGGCAGTGTGGTGAAGACCGAGTTAAGGACAAGTGGAGCAATGCTAAACAATACCTAAAATAATGGAGTGGGCTGTTCATACACTATAATAAATATGACTTTTCGCAACGTGTAAATATGCTATCCTAACGCTCATTGTACGCTGCACAACTGCAAGCTGTTAAAAGTCATAAAATTTCAACAGCACGCACTACGCGCTGTGGTTAAGAGCATTCGTAGCATGCACTGCGTGCTGCGGTTAAGAGCATTCGCAGCAAGCGCCACGTGCCGCGATTACGAGCATTCACAGCACGCGTCGCGAGCTGCAGTTAGGAGCAATCGACAGTGTTCGCAGCGTGCGTCGCACGCTAGCTGCAATTAAGAGCATTCGCAACACGTGGCATGCACTGCGGTTAAGAGCAATTGACAACATTCACAGCGCATAGTGCACGCTGCGGTTACTATTATTCAAATACCATATATAGATACCACACAAATTATAATACCATGTACAATTATAATATCACATACATATACCACATATATACAATTATACAATCAAAACTCAAACAATTATAATATCACATTCAACCATAAACATTACACTTAAGTAAAACAATCCAAACTAATAACAAAAAAGTTACTTAGTAATATAATTTTTTTTCTACAAAAGAGTATATGACTTTAAAATAAGTAAAATCTATATCAGTCATACAAAACTATAAACTTAAATAACCATACGATTGTACTTTCTATTGCATCCTCGAGAAAATAGACGCATGAATGCATCATCGAACTTCCGCTAATGGTGATGAACGGTGTAAGTTGGTTTTGTGAGTAGTCTAAGATTGGGTGGCCGAGCTATATGTTCCCCTAGTGCATCTTCTGAGACCTGTCCATTCTCCATTAATGGTCATAGGAGAGATTTGGGGGTTGATGATAAAAGGACATGCTGTTGAAGTGCTTTGCGCTATGCGACAATAAGAACCTCAAGAGCGGCTTTGTTATCAATCCAAAAACCTAGGAGGCATCATAAGATAGTAAAACAATAAGACATTTCACTCAAAAAAAAAAAACTACTTGTGCATTTGGTAATCACCAGGTTGATTATTTAGTTAGCTTGAATATTGCAATAAATTCGAATTTAGAAGATGACAAACATAATAGGAATCAGTATGTATTTTATACTTCCTAAAACACAAAGACTTACCATAGTGCTGAAGAGCACAACAAAGATAGTACTAGTGATCATAATTGTATTTCATCACAGTTAAGTGTGTCTAGATCTTGCACATTGTAAGTTCAATAAATATATACTATCATAATTTGTTAAATCAAATAAAAATTAAAAATACTTTCATCTTTCAAATCATCTATTTGAATTAGATTATCAAAAAAATTATAGGATAATAAAAAAATTCTTGCTAAATATGAATTGAATGTCTAGAAATATATTATAATGTAATATTACTATTTTGATTGAACTAGACATATAATAAATCATGGAAAGCATCTATGCCTCCTTATTTAATATTAATAGATTTATCATGAAAAAATACAAAAAGAAAAAAAAAACTTCAAATTTGATAACTTGACTATAAGCAAATGCTATGCACACTGTACCTCTCATGAGACTGCCCACTATATTGTAATCTGTCTAAATTTGTGTGAATTTATAACTGCACCAATCTAATCAACTTAGTGAAAATGATTTTATATACACTTGCTATTTGAAAATGATTTTATCATCTAGAAATTTCTAACAGCTATTTGAAAATGATTCTATCATCTGGAAATTTCTTTGTTAGGTTGGACATAAATGAGTGGAAATGTACACGTTAACATAAGTGCAATAAAATTACCATAAGATAAATATTTGAAGATAAATTTCCCTTCAAAGAGTAGTTCCTTGCCCAGGTCCATTACCAGGACCTTGTGGACAATGCATGCCCACTATATTAGTTGAATATAAACAGATATGAACCCCACAATTGGATTTCCCTGTCATGAATAAACAAAGTATCATTTAGGCAATAGAAAGTGCAATTTCGTTAATAGTGATGTACATTCATTAGAGGTAAATAGAGGAAAGAGCTTCAAGTAGTCATCACACGTATGTGACAAACACAGGTTATGAATAACATCGTATTCATGTTGTACAATCACCATATCAAGAAGCTACTAACACTTAAAAAATCCAAATTGCAGTAGATTAGTAGAATTTTCTTTACAAAGTTGAATCTTAATAGCATATTGTAATGCATATAAAGCAAGATAAAAACTGCAATGGCAAATGGACTTGCTAAAAATTGACTAATTTTTTTTTAACTAAATGACAATTAAGCGTATCTATAGAGAATAAAAGATCAATATTTCAATATGTTAGGATCTCTTCGTACGGCTAGAGAGGGGGGGTGTGAATAGCCGACCCCAAAACTTTCTCGTTTCTTGCTACGATTAGGGTTAGCGCAGCGGAAAATACAACAAAGAAAGAAAACAGGAGAAAACCAAACCTTAACACAAGGATGTAACGAGGTTCGGAGATTAGGGCTCCTACTCCTCGGCGTGTCCGTAAGGTGGATGAGCCCTGTCAATCCGTCGGTGGATGAATCCCCGGAAACCCGGCTAATAAATACTCCTTATGGGTGGAGAAACCTCGCCACAGTCTTTTGCAACAGCAAACAAAGGAGTACAACAATAGAGACAACAAACAAGAACAACAGAAATTGTAAAACACTTGCTTGCCTCTTGTTGTTAACTGGAACCTTGATGAAGCAGCAGCTTCTCAGATCCAGCAGCTAGAACACCAGCAGGAAACTCACGCAGAGCTTCGTGAGAGCTCAGCAAAGCTCAAGAGCACACCAGCAGCTCAGAGGGTAAGAGAAGAGGAAGGAGAGGAAATGCCAGCCCTCGACCCCTTTATACCTACGAAGAAGACAGCGAAGAAACTAGCCGTTGCGTCAGAACTAGATCGATCAGGATCCATGTGGATCGGCTTCTGTTCCGTCCCTGTCGGTCGATCGGTCCATGGACCGATCGGGAACTCTCCGATCGGTCGTGGGGACCGATCAGGGCCTGTGCTGATCGGTCCGATCCCACCTCTCTGCAGAGAGATCGCTGCGTCTCCGATCGGTCGTGGAGACCGATCAGGATACACTGATCGGTCTCCGGACCGATCGAGCTCTTCTTCGCGTCGCACGTTCTGTGCGGACCGATCAGGAACTCCACAGTATGCTACTGAGTGGAATCTGATCGGTCACTAGACCGATCAGGAAACACTGAGTATCACTGGATCGGTCTGCAGACCGATCAACTCCTAGGTTTAGATTGCCCTCTCTAACCTAGTTCGGAGAACGAGCTACCGAGCCCTCTCCGACTCCATATGCCAAGCTTTACTCACTTGGACTTCTCAACACCAGATGTCCGATCACCCTTGATCCATCTGGATTTTCCCTTGCCCGGCTTCACTCACCAGGACTTTCCACCTGGCTTCACTCACCAGGATTTCCACACTGCCTAACATCCCAGTTAGGACTTTCTCACTGCCTGGCTTCACTCACCAGGACTTTTCAACTACCGAACATCCCAGTTAGGACTTTCCCACTGCCTGGCTTCACTCACCAGGACTTTTCAACTGCCTAACATCCCAGTTAGGACTTTCCCTCGTGCCAAGCTCCCTGCTTGGACTTCTCCGTGCCAAGTCTCCATACTTGGACTTTTCCAGTGCCAAGTCTCCATACTTGGACTTTTCCAGTGCCAAGTCTCCATACTTGGACTTTTTGCGTGCCAAGCTCCCTGCTTGGACTTTTCCAGTGCCAAGTCTCCATACTTGGACTTTTCCAGTGCCAAGCTCCCTGCTTAGACTCTTCCGTTGCCAAGTCTCCATACTTGGACTTTTCGCTTGCCAAGCTCCATGCTTGGACTTTTCCCGAATCAGGTCAACCAGGTCAACCTTGACCTAAGGTTGCACCTACAATCTCCCAAACACCTATTCTTGTCAAATATCAAGAATACAACTCTCTCACGAGTGTCAAACATCAACATGCAACTCAACTAGGTCAACCTTGACCTAAGGTTGCACCGACAATCTTCCCAAGTCAAACATCAAAATACAACTCGAGTCAAGTCACCTCGAGTCGGGTCAACCAGGTCAACCTTGACCTAAGGTTGCACCAACAATCTCCCCCTTTTTGATGTTTGACAAAACCCATAATCAAGTTAGGTTAACCCGATAACCTAACTTAGGTTTTCCAACCATCTTCCAATGTCCAATGTTCTTTCCTTGAACATTCTCTGGACATTCTCTCCTTAGGTTAACCCGATAACCTAACTTGGGTTCTCCAATAATTCTCCCCCTTTTTGACACACATCAAAAAGAATTTCAATGTTCTTTTCTTGAACATTCCTTGACATTCTTTCCCTAGCTTAGGTTAACCCGATAACCTAACTTGGGTTCTCCAATAATTTCTCCAATGAACACTCTCCCCTTTTTGACACACATCAAAAAGGAAAAAGAGGGTATCAAGGTCAAGAGTTTCTTCCTAATGAAAGTCCCATACCTTTCATTAAAACTCTTAATTTCCCCCTTGATACTAAACTCAACAATCAACTTAGTGATAATCCCATATCACTCAAGTCTTTAAGAGTAAAAACTCCCCCTAAAAGTCAACTCCCCCTTGACTAATAGGTAAAACTCCCCCTAAAGGTCAACTCCCCCTTGACCATTACACCAACAATGTCTTGGAGAGTTCCAAACCTTTAGAAATTCAAAACACCAATTCCCAGCTGAAATTTCAGACAAACAGTCGGAAAATCAGCATTTGGCACGACCTGATCGGTCAGCAGACCGATCAGGATCCCATTGGATCGGTCCCCAGACCGATCCACATTCACTGGGATCGGACTGCCTCACTGCCTCTTACTGGATCGGTCTTCGGACCGATCCACACCTCCCTGGATCGGTCCAGTGACCGATCCAATCTCCCTTATCAGAATTCCTGAATTTCTTTTACCCGAAATTCAGAAACCCATAAACAATTCCAGAAAATTTCAAAAATTATGAAACTTTGAGGATACACTCCTCATAACATATACTATCGAGAAAAAATAGTTTTCTATGAAAATAACTTCCATTTTTCAATCTTGATACAAAGTTCAAAAACTTTGAAATAGTTCAAGTTTAGCTCAACTTTGTATCACTTTGGTCAATGATGAATGCTATCACTAGGAAAGCTTCATCAAGGTTTTCCAAATCAATTTCAAAATGATTTTAAACCTTTTAATTTAGGACCATAATCTTAGGGCTAAATGTACATGACTTGTACACTAGCTTTCCCTATGATCCTCCATTTCTTGAATTAGGCTCATCTAGGTACAAAAATTATGCACCTTGATCTTAACTCATGATCCTAATATCTCACATACATCTAAAGTGTATCAAACACATCCAAGTCAATGTTGATGTGAGATATGGGTTTAGGTATCTTAGACTAAGGTCTCATGCATTTTCTAAACACAAATTTGATCTCAATATCAAAATGTGTTTTTCATCCTTAAATCAATTTCATTGATTATTAATGCAAGAGATGATGACATGGCATAAAATGATATCATAAGTAAAAACATGTGCCAATGTCATGATGTCATGGCATAAAGTTTGAAAACTTAAATAAACATGACATATAGATAACCTAAGCATTATCATGACATTTCAAATGATAATAAAATAAATATGATGTCATGGCATGGCATATGGCAACCAATCATGGCAAGTTAGCACAAATAAAATACCTAAATTCCCTATCTAAGTATCCTTAGCCTTTGCTAACTTAAAATCTAACCCTAGATTGCCCATATATCCCTAAGAGAAAACCAAAATCCCAATTATGGTATTTCTCTAGGTTTTCTTAAATTGTGCCAAATAAGATTAAAAATGAAATTTCCAATCTTTAGGCACATTTAACTCTTCAAAGGAGTAAATGATAATTCCATTTCATTTTCAAAAGTTCTCAAAACCTTGAAAATGCTCCTTGAGTGTCAATTTCCTCAAAGTTGGGTTAACTACCCTTCTTATTGGAGTTGACACTCTCTAACCCATTTATGGGGTAGAGAAGATGCTCCTAGGAACCCAATACCTATTTGAGCTCATTGGGTTCACTAAATATTCACTAGGGATGACTTCCCTAGCAACCCTCCTAATGACCCTCTTAGGCTTTGAAGCCTTGGTCATTTGGGTCTCGTCAAGGTCAACTATAGGGGTGACTCCCCTTGTAACCTTGGTAATGGTCTTCCTAGCCCTAGGTTTTGTTCCATAATCGAATGGAACATTGTGGTAAGTGGGCTTGACCATTTGGGACTTAGGTTTGTGACCCAAACCTTTCTTGTCCTTGGACTTGAGTTTTTGACTCTTAAACCCTAGAGATGACTTCTCCATGTTTTTAAGAGCCTTTTCTAAATTATCAAGTCTTGACCTCAAGACTTGATTTTCTCTCTCTAATACCTCAAGTTTTAATTTGTCATTTTCTCTTGAGATATTCCTAGGCATGTGTCTAGTCTTCTTGGGATTTCTACCTAGGTTTTCCTTAACTTTAGAAGCGTTAATCCTAGGGTTGGTATTTCTAGTGTTATCTTTACCTAGGCTAACATGTTTAGCTCCTAAGCACATGTATTGGTTCCTAAAGTTAACATGCTTATCATTATTAACAATTGCAACAAAACTACTAGCATGAGTTTTATTAGAATTGCAATAATGAACCTTAGAGGTTACCTTAGGGTTTGCCTTAGCTCCCCCTATCGTTGTGCCCGGTCTCTTGCCCTTGTGAGGTTGCCTCCCCCTCGGACAATGGCTCCGATAATGTCCCCTTCGCTTGCATTGGAAGCACACCACGTGCTCCTTGCCCTTGCGTGTTGGGACTCCAGCTTCCTTGACCTTTGGTGCCGGTGGAGTCTTTCTTACCCTCTTCGGACACTTACTCTTGTAATGTCCATGTTCCCTACACTCAAAGCACATAATGTGTAATTTAATTGAACTTAAATTGCTTGAGTTACCTAGGGTTGAGGGTGGATGCGAGCTCTCTTCTTCATCCCTTTCGGAGGTAGAAGCTTCTTCTTCTTGCTCCGAACTTGAAGAAGAACTCTCCTCCTCTTCGTCCTTAGATGTTGAGTAGCCCTCAACTCTCAATTCGCTCCCTCCATGATGTGAGCTACTTGGCTCACTAGGCTCCTCTTCATGGCTTGAAATGGAGCTCTCCTCATGAAACTTGGCCAAGTTGTTCCACAATTCCTTGGCGTTGTTGTACCTATCTATCTTGCACAAAACATTATTAGGTAACGCAAATTCAATAATTTTTGTTACCTCGTCATTGATTTCGGATTGTCGGATTTGCTCTTTCGTCCACTCCTTCTTCTTGATAGGTTTTCCTTCCTCATCCATCGGAGGGGAAAACCCTTCTTGTACACAAAACCAATTTAACATATTAGTCCTAAGAAAATACATCATCCTTACCCTCCAATACGTGAAGTTGTCGTGAGACTCGTAGAAGGGTTGAATCGTGATATCTTCTCCATAGAGATCCATCTCTAGCCCGTGCTCCCCCGGGTGTTGATCCGTCGAAGAGCGGCCTCGCTCTGATACCACTTGTTAGGATCTCTTCGTACGGCTAGAGAAGGGGGTGTGAATAGCCGACCCCAAAACTTTCTCGTTTCTTCCTACGATTAGGGTTAGCGCAGCGGAAAATACAACAAAGAAAGAAAACAGGAGAAAACCAAACCTTAACACAAGGATGTAACGAGGTTCGGAGATTAGGGCTCCTACTCCTCGGCGTGTCCGTAAGGTGGATGAGCCCTGTCAATCCGTCGGTGGATGAATCCCCGGAAACCCGGCTAATAAATACTCCTTATGTGTGGAGAAACCTCGCCACAGTCTTTTGCAACAGCAAACAAAGGAGTACAACAATAGAGACAACAAACAAGAACAACAGAAATTGTAAAACACTTGCTTGCCTCTTGTTGTTAACTGGAACCTTGATGAAGCGGCTTCTCGGATCCGGCTAGAACACCATAGAAACTCACGCAGAGCTTCGGCGATGAGAGCTCAGAAAGCTCAAGAGCACACGGCTCGATGGCGAAGAGAAGAGGAAGGAGAGAAATGCGCAGCCCTCGACCCCTTTATACCTACGAAGAAGACGAAGAAACTAGGCGTTGCGTCGCAACGGCTAGAACGCTGATCAGGGAAGAAGCCTTCGCTTCTGTTCCGTCCCTGATCGGTCCATGGACCGATCGGGCTATCCGATCGGTCGTGGGGACCGATCAGGGCCTATCTTGATCGGTCCGCATCGTCTATCGGTCCCTCTCAGAGAGGTCGCTGCGTCTCCGATCGGTCGTGGAGACCGATCAGATACTGATCGGTCCTCGGACCGATCGAGCTTTTCTTCGCTTTAATCGTTGCACGATCGGTGCGTGGACCGATCAGAACTCTGATATGCTCGGTGGAATCGATCGGTCACCGGACCGATCGAGGGAAGTATCTCTGATCGGTCTGCAGACCGATCAACTCCTAGGTTTAGATTGCCCTCTCTAACCTAGTTCGGAGAACGAGCCACCGAGCCCTCTCCGACTCCATATGCCAAGCTTTACTCACTTGGACTTCTCAACACGGATGTCCGATCACCCTTGATCCATCTGGATTTTCCCTTGCTCGGCTTCACTCACGGGACTTTCCACCGGCTTCACTCACCGGATTTCCACCGCCTAACATCCAGTTAGGACTTTCTCCTTTGCTTCACTTACAGGGACTTTTCAACCGCCTAACATCCCAGTTAGGACTTTCCCACGCCTGGCTTCACTCACTCACCAGGACTTTCCAACCGCCTAACATCCCAGTTAGGACTTTCCCCCTGGCTTCACTCACCAGGACTTTCCAACTGCCTAACATCCCAGTTAGGACTTTCCCTCGTGCCAAGATCCCTGCTTGGACTTCTCCGTGCCAAGTCTCCATACTTGGACTTTTCCAGTGCCAAGTCTCCATACTTGGACTTTTCCAGTGCCAAGTCTCCATACTTGGACTTTTCGCGTGCCAAGCTCCCTGCTTGGACTTTTCCAGTGCCAAGTCTCCATACTTGGACTTTTCCAGTGCCAAGCTCCCTGCTTAGACTCTTCCGTTGCCAAGTCTCCATACTTGGACTTTTCGCTTGCCAAGCTCCCTGCTTGGACTTTTCCCGAATCAGGTCAACCAGGTCAACCTTGACCTAAGGTTGCACCTACAATCTCCCAAACACCTATTCTTGTCAAATATCAAGAATACAACTCTCTCACGAGTGTCAAACATCAACATGCAACTCAACTAGGTCAACCTTGACCTAAGGTTGCACCGACAATCTTCCCAAGTCAAACATCAAAATACAACTCGAGTCAAGTCACCTCAAGTCGGGTCAACCAGGTCAACCTTGACCTAAGGTTGCACCAACACAATACTTGTGTAACCACAAAATCATGAGGAATTAGCTGAATTTAAATACACCAAATTAAATTCAATTTATCTGTTGAGATGACCTGAGCAGATAATCTTAGACTGTCAGGAAGCTAGTTTTTGCTAAC
Source organism: Zingiber officinale (assembly GCF_018446385.1). Taxonomy (NCBI): domain Eukaryota; kingdom Viridiplantae; phylum Streptophyta; class Magnoliopsida; order Zingiberales; family Zingiberaceae; genus Zingiber; species Zingiber officinale. The sequence continues at coordinate 108,855,147 of NC_055995.1, read as the reverse complement.
ATTTAGTGTTCACAAGTCGTGCTCGCACACGAGTCAACTTGGTTCAGTGCAATCCAAGCCCTAGATTTGCACCCACTGCGCACCCATACGTGAGAGATAACCTCTCCCCATGCATTTGTTCACATCCTCAATGCATGTGAATTAATATAAACCAACTAATATGCCTTAAAACTCCCAATGTGGGACTAAAGTCTCATTCACAATAAAACTTCATACCTCTTTCACCTCTTCTCTATTCACATATATCAAACAGATCGTACCCATGTACAAAGAAGACATCATCTAAGAAGTGCGCTATTGCATTTCACAATAAGTTTAAAAAAGCAAGATAGATAATAATTGAGCAAGGATGCATCAAAATTATACTCACATTAACTGATCAGAATAACAAACAGAAAGGAATAGAATTATAAATCACATAAACCTTAATCATTGTTAGACAAAACTCATTTAATAGAAATTCATTGATTTTGATGGAACAATTGTTGGACCCCGTGGTTGTTTTGATGTGATCAATCAAGTTTAGGTTAAGTCCTGTTTGTCTGATCCCTATGTCTAAGTGTACAGGAACTTAGGAGCGCAGGAAGTCGAGCGGAAGACGCAGCTAGCGAGAAGGACGGCACGGGAAGGGAGCCGACGGGCTCGGTACGTCTGAAGGACGAGAGAGATGCGGAAGAGTACACCGGTAGGCGTGAAGAACGTGTGTGACGTTCGAGGGACGTAAAGCCGGGACGGAAGACTGCTCGAGGAGAAGGCCAGGAATTGGGTTCGCCCTATTTCGATTGGTCGCAATCACCCAAGTGAGCCGAACCAGAGCAAGTCAACCGGGAGTTGACTTGACAAGTGTTTGGTCAACCGAACCCCTATCTTTAGAAGCAGTCGTTGTAGCCACGTCAACAACCAGTCGTTGACTTATCGGTCGACCGGACCCTCTGATCGGTCGACCGAACCAGAGATAACCCAGGCGACTCAACAGCTACGTCAACAACCAGCTGTTGGCTGATCGGTCAACCGAACCTTCTGATCGGTCGACCGAACCGGAGATAAACCAAAAGACTTAGTTGAGCGTACTGATCGAGCCAGCTCAGAGAAACCGTTGGCTGATCGGTCGATCGAACACAAGGATCGGTCGACCGAACCCAAGCTCGATCCAGAGAGACTGCACCTGGATGGAAGGCTGGGCAGGTACAGCAGGTTCGGTCGACCGAACTTGGGGATCGGTTGACCGATCCCTCTCGAGTCAAAACCTGATCCCGAAAATCAGGTGATCTGATAAGTCTTGGCACCCCTATATAAAGGGGTCTCGAACAGAACAATGAACAACGAAAACGATCAACTCTGTAATTCTTTTCTAAGCAACCTTTATTCTCTTAAAGTGTAAAAGGCTTCTCCGCCTTCAAAGAAGGAGACTCTTTTAGTGCGTCTTTCCACCGCCTTGGATTAACAACCGTCTCGGTTGTAACCAAGTCAAATAGCTGAATCGTCTCTCTTTTATTTTCTGTCAATTACTTTAATTATTAGTGTTACTTTATTTTAGAGTTGAAAGTTTGAGGAGGGTATAATTTTTTATTGCAGGCAATTCACCCCCCTCTTGTCGGCCCCCGCTGCACCAACAAGTGGTATCAGAGCCCAATAGCCTTAGAAGGACTAACCGCCGTCTGAAGCACAAAGATCAGAACAATGGCCGGCGCGAACATTCATCCCCCGAAGTTCGACGGAGATTTCGCTACATGGAAGTGAAAAATGGAGGTATTCTTTAAAACGGATTTTGACATTCTTATTACAATGAAATATGGTTTTGCAGCTCCAAAAGACAAAGAAGAAAACCAATGGACGAAGAAGGAGCAGGCTGATTTCGTCGCTAACGGAAAGGCTGAGTTCCACTTGCTCAGCGTTCTTCCGCCCCAGGAGGTAAATCGGATCGGAAGCTACGACTCTGCAAAAGACCTCTGGGAGAAATTTCTAGAGCTCCGCAAAGGTACCTCGGAAGCAAAGCTAGCGAGGCGCGACATCCTTCGGACACAACTAACGAACCTCCGGATGAACAATGGCGAGAAGGTAGTGCAACTCCAAGCAAGGATTAAGGAGATAATAACTCAACTAAGCAACCTTGGAGAAGAAGTAACGAATCCGGATTCCATCCGATACGCGCTCAACTCCTTCCCCAGAACTCCAGACTGGGCGTCCTTAGTAGATGCATAGTACATCTCTAAGGACTTTGAGGTAAATAGTTTAGAAAACTTATTTTCTACCTTCGAACTTCACAAGTCTCGACTTGTAGAGAAACCAGTAGAGAAGTCGAACCTCAACATTGCCCTACAAGCCGAAAAGGATGATCTCGACTCCGAAGCTTCGATCGAGAAACCGAAGCGGCAATACTGGTAAGACGTTTTATTAAGTTTCTTAAATCTAACAAATTTAAATCGCAGTCGAGGAAGCATCAACGCAACAGAAGGATGGTCCGATGCTACAACTGCAACGAGGAAGGGCACATCAAGGATGACTGCCTCAAACTGAAGAAAAAGAACAAAGAGAAGCCTCAAAAACCAACGTCCTCTACACGCAAAAGCCTGAAGGCTACATGGGATGATTCTTCATCCTCCGAGTCAGAAGCTGAAGCCTTCTTGGGACTAGCACTGGTGGCCAACCATCTCTTCGAAGATGATTCGGACTCAGAAATAAGCATTGATCAAGGGGGAGAATCAGAAGAAGAAAGCTACGATGGAGGGGGAGCATCAACAAGTGAGGTAAGTAAGATACGTGATCTCACTCCTTCTCAGTCTTTTAAGTTTATCAAAGTACTTACTAAAGACTTAGTCAAATCAGAAAAAGAAATTGCTAATTTAAAAACAATGTTAGAAAATTTAAATTTAGAAATTGAGAAATTAGATTTGGAAATTGAAAAACTGAAAACTGAAAATGCATGTTTAAAAACTAATGCTTTTCAAAAATAAAAATTAATGTTTATGAAAAATTAAACTGGTATATAAGAAAACATCAAGGTCAATTTAGAAGAATACCTAAAGGATATATACCTCCTAAGTTTTTGACCAACCCTGTAGGAAGAAACCTTTACTGGGTTCCAAAATCTTTGCTAGTTTAAAATTTTCTTTTAGCTAAAAGCTTACCGTGAGAAAATTAAACAATGAGTTTTCTTTATGGAAGCTTTATCTAAGGAAGTGGTTGTTGCTCCAATAACAAGAAGGCCTAGTGCCTCGCCACGACCTGGAAGCCGAAATATCGAAATAAAATGTTTAATTAACTTTCTGATAAAAGCATTAAAATTAGAAGTAAATAATGCTTTGAAAAGTTTTTAAACATTTCCTTAGAAATCCTTCAAAAAAAAAATTTTTTTTCTTGAAATTTTTTACATAGAAAAATTCTCATTTTTTTTAATTAAAGATCTTTTCTGAAATTAGATTTGTTAAAATTATCTAAGATAAGTTTTTTTTAAATAATATTAAATTTTTACTTAGCAAATTATTTAAAATGACTTAGAAAATTATTTTAACCCCGTTTTTGCTGTGATCAAAGGGGGAGAGTTTAGTAACAAGTTTAGGGGGAGTTAGGAAAAATTAAATTTTTAATATTTCTTTCCCTTCTAACTTATGTTGCAAATTTTATTATTTTTGTGCTTAAAATGTTAGTTTAGTAATTTTCTTAAAATTACTATTTGTTTGTTTTTACCCTAACTTAAACTTGGGTTGATGCACATCAAAAAGGGGGAGATTGTTGGACCCCGTGGTTGTTTTCATGTGATCAACCAAGTTTAGGTTAGGTCCTGTTTGTCTGATCCCTGTGTCTAAGTGTACAGGAACTTAGGAGCGCAGGAAGTCGAGTGGAAGTCGCAGCTAGCGAGAAGGACGGCACGGGAAGTGAGCCGACGGGCTCGGTGCATCCGAAGGACGAGAGAGCTACGGAAGAGTACACCGGTGGGCGTGAAGAACGTGTGCGGCGTTCAAGGGACGTAGAGTCAGGACGGAAGATTGCTTGAGGAGAAGGCCGGGAATTGGGTTCGGGTGAGCCCTATTCTGGTTGGCCGCAATCACCCAAGTGAGCCGAACCAGAGCAAGTCAACCGGGAGTTGACTTGACAAGTGTTCGGTCGACCGAACCCCATGATCGGTCGACCGAACCCCTATCTTTAGAAGCAGCCGTTGCAGCTACGTCAGCAACCAGTCGTTAACTTATCGGTCAACCGGACCCTCTGATCGGTCGATCAAACCAGAGATAACCCAAACGACTCAACAGCCACGTCAACAACCAGCTGTTGGCCGATCGGTCGACCGAACCTTCTGATCGATCGACCGAACCAGAGATAAACCAGAAGACTTAGTCGAGCGTACTGATTGGGCCAGCTCAGAGAAACTATTGGCTGATCGGTCGACCGAACCCAAGCTCGATCCAGAGAGACTGTACCTAGACGGAAGGCTGGGCAGGTACAGCAGGTTCGGTCGACCGAACCTGGGGATCGGTCAACCGATCCCTCTCGAGTCAAAACCTGATCCTGAAAATCAGGTGATCTGATAAGTCTTGGCACCCCTATATAAAGGGGTCTCGAACAGAACAATGAACAACGAAAACGATCAACTCTGTAATTCTTTTCTAAGCAACCTCTGTGCTCTTAAAGTGTAAAAGGCTTCTCCGCCTTCAAAGAAGGAGACTCTTTTAGTGTGACTTTCCACCGCCTTGGATTAACAACCGTCTCGGTTGTAACCAAGTCAAATAGCTGAGTCGTCTCTCTTTTCTTTTCTGTCAATTACTTTAATTATTAGTGTTGCTTTATTTTAGAGTTGAAAGTTTGAGGAGGGTATAATTTTTTATTACAGGCAATTCATTCCCCTCTTGTCGGTCCCCGCTGCACCAATAACAATACCCTGAACATTTCAAAACAAAAATGCATTCAGATGAACTTTTAGGGCTTGGAATCATCCAAGCACATAGCTACGAGGAACAATTAACACAACATTATAGTACTTGAGATTTTAAGAAGTGAGCCTGGACAAAACTTATGCATCAAAATTATACTCACATTAACTGATCAGAATAACAAACAGAAAGGAATATAATTATAAATCACATAAACCTTAATCATTGTTAGACAAAACTCATTTAACAGAAACTCATGGATTTTGATGGAACAATACCCTGAACATTTCAAAATGAAAATGCATTCAGATGAAATTTTAGGGCTTGGAATCATCCAAGCACATAGCTACGAGAAACAATTAACACAACATTATAGTACTTGGGAGTTTAAGAAGTGAGCCTGGACAAAACTTATTAAGCTGGAGAATGCTATTAGGAATATGATAAACCTCCTAAACACGCATCAATGGATGTACCGTAGAATGATTGAAGACAATGAAGCAGCTTGGAATGGCAGAACAAAAGAGAGTTAGGAGTTTTGAGAAACATTTAGATAGGATTAGATTTCTAGGCCAAATAGTACTGAAGCAAGCAATACAAAGAAATGAAGGGGGAGGGGGGGGGGGAGGTGAATATTGCTTTTTTAAAAACACTCCTTTTCTTTTTAAAACAAAGTAACACAATGAAAAATAGAGACTCATTATGGTTACTTAGTTCGAGCCTAGGTCGACTCCTACTCTAAGGTCCGCGATCCTTGATCGCACCGTTTGACAATCCACTAATTTTTTTTTTTTTAATTCTCGGAGAGAAGTAGATCGTATAATGAAATGTGTAAGATAGTAACAACCTACTATCTTACTTGAAATGGAGTACAAAACTAGCTAATTAAAAATATACCGATGCTAGATGTAGGATGGAACTCGGTTGGTATGACTTGAGTTGAGCAACAGCTTGTTTGGTGATGAGTGGCAGACTTGTCATACGAATAATAGCTTTGCACAGCAATGAACACAGAACAGATGTACAACCTCGGACCTCGAGCTTCATTTTTATAAGAATCGTCAACGTTCAGTCGACCGATCCTTGGGTTCGGTCGATCGAACCCGCTCAATTCCTTCTTCTCTGAGATCTGATGTTGATTCAATCTTCGGACATTAATTACATTTAATGGTTCAGTCGATCGAACAGTGAACTTCCCTATTCGTTGAGATTCACACTTAATGCACCTTTAATGTGATGATCGTTTGGTCGACCGATCTTTGTGTTTGGTCGACTGATCAGGTTGGCTTCCCATGTTTGCTTCTATAATCGAACTGATCTTTGCCACATCATTAGTGTTCGGTCAACCAATCATGTCTTGATCGGATGTTGCTCTGCTTTGGTCTGAACTTGTCTCTGATATGACTTAGCCTTGTTCGGTCGACTGATCCTCCTGTTCGGTCGACCAATCAGGCCAGACCTGCAAAACAAAGTTATACAGAATATTCTTGCAAAACAGAGATTAGCACAGTAATATATGATGCATGAGAAGTAGTTGATAGTAGAACTGTCTTGATCCCAACTTGGAAACCTTCCCGGTTTCTTCAGTTGGATAAGCGACCTTAGATTGCTCCTATCAGGAACACGACCTCACATCGCTCCTTCAGTTGCTTACCTCAACCTACCTACCAAACATTGATCCTCCAAATCTGTTTGGACATTTCGCTTAGCCTCGATTGGCTCGCCAAGACTTTCTCTCGATCTTCGGTCCTCCAGACCTCTCGATCTTACTACCAAGTGTTGGGTCCTCTTGACCCACTTGGACTTTATACTTGGGTTCCACGATCTGATAAGTCTTTCCTGCCTAGCCTCCAACTAGGGATTTCCTGATTGAGTAAACAGCCTGCACACTTGGTCAACTTATTAGATCACAACAAGACTTAACTTGGACCTTTGTCAACATCAAAACTTAGGTTTGATTCGGGTGCAACCTGCATCGATAATCTCCTCATTTTTGATATTTGGCAACTAAAGTTCAAAGTTAAGTTTAGAATAAGCAAAAATAAGTAAACATATATTTTTAATTTAACTTTCCCCTTGAATTAAATATCTCTCCTCTTTTGACATACATCAAAAATAGAGGAAACAATCAAACTGTACGAAAATTTGACATTGAAAATTTGATATGAAAATTCTGAATTTGAAGAAAATTTTGAAACTTTAAGTAAAGACAAAATCTCAAAGATTTTGAAAAGATTAAATTTTTAAAACAAAAATTTGAAAAGTTATAAAGGAAAAGGTTCTGAAAAAATTGTAAAGGTAAAGTTTGAAAAAAATATTTAAAGGCAAAATTTTAAAAATTTGTAAAGTAAATAATTTTGAAAATTTTTAGGAAAAACAAAATTTTGAAAAATTTCTAAGCAAAATATTGAAAATTTGTAAGGTAAACATTTTGAAAAAAAATTGAGAGTTTTGTAAAGTAAATAATTTTAAAATTTATTTTTGAAAATTTTAGGAAAGATGAAATTTTGAAAAATAATTTCTAAAATTTTGAAAGGAAAATTTGAAAATTGTGAAAGATTAAATTTGAAGCTCCCCCTAAAATTAATTTTGAAAACTAAAAAAATATCCTTATGATAAAATGTCCAACCTTTGTAGAAAGCTAACTACCACAAGATAGCAACTGCTAACTCAGGTTGGTCAATTTGAGCGTTTGGGTCTAACTAGTTTGTTACTAGCTAGTTAAATCAAATTGATCAATATATGTTGTTTAAAGCCCAGATTTATAGCGATGCACTGACATAAGCATCTTAAATCTTAGGTTAAGTCCTAAACATCTCACCCCATTCTAAGTTTCATAATGCACAAGCAAGGAATCATACTGTGCTTGTGAGATGCTGGCTACTAAATCTATAGGACCATGTAATTCTACAGGAAATCCTAGACTACTCCAAAAAGATAAAATAATTTGAAATTATTTTTTAAAAACAAAATTTTGAAAGGGGATTTTTGAAAAACTATTTTTTTTAAATAAAACTACTTAGTAATATTTTCAAAAATAAAAAAAAAACTATTCTATAAAACACATTCCTAATTGTCTTCTTAAGTTAGTAAATTCAACTTTAGGTAAAGGTTTGATAAATATATCAGATAGGTTAGATTTTGATTCAATATAATTAAGTTCAATATTTCCTTTAGAGACATAATCCCTAACGAAATGATGTTTAACTTCTATGTGTTTAGTTCTAGAGTGATGTACTAGATTTTTAATTAGATTTATAGAACCTATGCTATCAATATAGGTTTTTATATTTTTATAATCTAGATTAAAATCTTTTAAGGTTTGGGACATCCATAGGAATTGAGCTACACATTCACCCACTGCTATGTATTCGATTTCAGTAGTAGATAAGGTAACACAATGTTGCTTTCTACTAAACCAGCTAACTAAAGAAGATCCTAGTAATTGGCATCCTCCACTTGTACTCTTTCTATCTAGCTTACAACTGGCATAATCTAAATCAGAATAGCTAACTAATTCAAAATATAGGGATGTAAATGAACCAAACGGTTCGCGAGCTATTCGGAGTTCGATTCGGTAAAAAACTCGTTCGAGTTCGTTTATTTATCTTATCAAGCTGAGCTCGAGCTCCATTTCGAGCTCGACAGTTTTATCGAGCCGAGCTCGAGCTTAAGGATATTCGGCTCGTGAGCTCGCGAACATGTTCGTTTATAGGCTTGCGAGCCAAAAAACGAGCCTTAAACCGAGTTAAAAAGCGAGCTCTAAAACGAGCCAAAAAAAATGAGTTCTAAAACGAGCCTTAAAATGAGCTAAAAAATGAGCTCTAAAACAAGCCAAAAACAAGCTCTAAACGAGCCCGAGCTCGCTTAACGAGTTAGGCTCGTTAACTTTGATAATCGAGCTAATAACGAGCCGAACTCGAACTGTTCGCGAGCTTGATTATTCTAAAATGAGTCGAGCTCGAGCCTTGTGATAAAAGATCGATTTGAGCTCGAGCCGAGCTCGAGCCCGAATATAACTTAAACGAGCCAAGCTCGAGCCTAATACTGTTCGGCTTGGTTCGGCTCGTTTACATCCCTATCAAAATGTGATGTTCTAGGATACCACATTCCTACATTAATGGTTATTTTTAGATATTTAATTATTCTTTTAACATAAGATAGATGGGGCTCTTCTGCGCATATTTAATAGCGAGCACACATACTTACTGCAAATAATATGTCAGGTCTGCTTGCAGTTAAGTATAGTAAGCTACCTATCATGCTTCTATAATGTGATAAGTCAACTGATTTACCATTTGGGTCACTATCTAGATTAATGTTACTAGTCATAGGTGTTTTTAGTTCTTTTGAGTTTTCCAAACTAAATTTTTGTAAGTAGTTCTTTTGTGTATTTAGTTTGATGTACATAGTTGCCTTCTTTAGTTTATTTAATTTGAAGTCCTAAGAAATAATTTAATTCTCTAACTAAACTCATTTCAAATTCGGTTTCCATTAAAGTTATAAATTCTTTTAAGAATTTTGAATTGGTTAGCCAAACACTATGTCATCGACATAAACCTAGGCTGTGAAAATATCAGAATTAAGGGGTTTTATGAAAGTGTAGGGTCAATTTGATTTTAAACCCTTTTGAATTTAGAAAGCTAGACAGTCTTAGCTTTCATACCAAACCCTAGGTGCTTGTTTTAATTTGTATAGTGCCTTTTTTTAGCTTAAAGACATGGTTTGGATTTTCTAGATCTTCAAAACCTTGTGGTTGACTTACATAGACTTCTTCTTTAATTTGTCCATTTAGGAATGCAAATTTAGCATTCATTTGATATAATTTGAATTCCTTGTATGCTGCATAGGCTAGCAACATTCTAATTGATTCAAGTCTAGCTACCGGAGCATAAGTCTCATCGTAATCTAGACCTTCGACTTGACTAAACCCTTTAGCAACTAGTCAAACTTTATTCCTTATGATTTCTCCTTGATTATCTAACTTATTCCTAAATACCTATTTGGTGTCAATAACTGTCTTTCCATTTTGGTGGAGGTACTAGATCTTAAACCTGATTCTTTCAAATTGACCTAATTCTTCTTGCATTGCAATTACCTAGTCGGGCTCAGACAATACATCATTTATGATTTTAGATTCAATTTTAGATATTAGTGCTATTTGACTTAAGTTCCTAAAGGCTGATCTAGTTTGAACCCTTAATTTAGGATTACCTATGATTTGTTCAATTGGATGATTAGGGTTTGATTTTATTATTCATGAGTTAGATTTTTCAGGTTATTTGGTTTGTGTTAATTCTTCTTCTTCTTCTTAATTTATGGAACTATGTTGATTATTAGTTATGATATTATTAATATTTTCATCAAAAGTTACATTAGTGGTTTCTTCAATTTTTAAGGTGGATTTATTATAAACTCTATAGACTCTACTTGTAGATATATGAATAACCAATAAAAATTTCTTGTTGAGTTTTTGAGGTGGATTTTCCAAAGTAATCTTTAAGGTTTAAATATGAACATTACATCCAAATACTTTAAAATATTTTATATTTGAAATTTTATTCAAATAAATTTCATAAGATGTTTTATTCATAAATTTGCTAATTATAATTCTATTTTGGACATAACAAGCTGTATTAATAGCTTCATCCCAAAAATATTTAGGTAAATTATATTCATTTAACATTGTTCTTACAGCTTCGTATAAAGTTCCATTTTTACATTCTACTAGACCATTTTGTTATGGAGTCTTTGGGCATGAAAATTCATAATAATAACCCTTTTCTAAGTAAAAGTTTGTAAAATTTTGATTCTTGAATTCTCTTTCATTATCACTTCTAATTTTCTTAATTTTTATTTCTTTTTCATCTTCTATTTGTTTGCAGAAATTACTAAATATTTCAAAAGTTTCATATTTATGAGTTAAGAATTTAACCCAAGTATATTTAGAGTAGTCATCTATTATTACTTAGCAGTAAAGACTTCTATTTAGTGATTTTATTCCACGAGAGTTGAATAAGTCTAAATGTAATAATTCAAATATTTTATTAGTTCTATTTTGATTAGTTAATTTATGAGTTGATTTAATTTGTTTTACTTGTTGACAAAGGTTACATATTTTATTTTCAGGATTTCCTAATTTTGGTAGACCTTTAACTAATATATTTTTATTTAATTTTAGTAAATTCTTAATATGGGTGTGAGCTAATCTCCTATGCTACAACCATGTTTCTTCATGATGTGTTAAAAAGCACTTGGATAATATTTTTGGTAGATTAATTGAGTAATATTTTTATCTCTAAATCCTTTTAGCAATATATTGGTTGATTCCATGTAACTTAATAGATATTCAGAAGATAAAATTTTGACTTTAAATCTAGAATCGCATAATTGACTTATACTAAGCAAGTTATAATGAAAATGTTCAACAAACAAAATCTTTTTAATTGATATATTTGATTGTAATTGATTTCACTTGTACCAATTACCTTTAGCTTCCCGTTGTTTCCAAAGGCAACTGATCCTAGGCTTTTGAACTCTAGGTCGGACCAACTCCTACTGTTCCCTCTACGAGAAACACCTCCTCACCTACTCCTCTTAGGAGAGATTATCTTTTACCAAGCTGGTCCTCCATACCATTTAAACTTTTGCTCAGCATCTGAGACTTTAAGACTTTCACCTAGTGTCCTCGATCCTAAGATTTTTCCCATGGTATTCATGACCCCCAAGACTTTCATCTAGTGTCCTCGACCCTAGTATTTCACCCGACGTCCTTGACCTGTCAAGATTCTGTCCAGTCCCACTGACTATGACTTTAGTGCCTAGCTGTAGTTAAGACTTTCTACCTGCCTAGTGTCCACTAGGACTTTTTTACCTAGCCTCAAATAGGGCTTTCACCTTGCCTAAGATTACTTAGGACTTTTCTGCATACTCAGTTAAACTCGTTAGATCATAACAAATCTTAACTTTGAATCCTTTACCATTATCAAAACTTAGGTTCGATCATCTGATACTCCTTGCACCAACAAAACTAAGTTTTGAAATTAGTTTGGTAGAAAAGTTATCTAAGGGAAAATAGTGTTGGTGCAATTGACCTCCAAGGTTTTAATGTCCGACAAATATGTTTAAGTATGTTTAATGGAGCTTAATCATGGGAAGTCCTAGTCATGGCTAGGCAAGGGTGAGAAGTCAACTGAGTCTTAGAAAGTCCTAGTTGTAGGCTAGGCAAGGGAAATCTCGGTATATCGTGGAAGTCAGGTAGATAGGTCTGGAGGACATGATCCCTGGGTAGCCGAATACTGAGGCAAGGAAAATCTCGATATATCACGGAAGCCAGGTGGATAGGTTTGGAAGACTTGATCCCTGGGTAGCCGAATACTAAGTCTTGGTGAGTGAAGCCAGGTGGAGAAAACCCTAGGGGGAGATAACCTTAGGTAACGAAAAGTCTTGGAGGAGTGAACTCCAAGCAAGGTTGATCGGATGGTTTTCGGTCGACCACGCACGATCGACCGGACCAGCGGATCTCGGTAAATCTAGGTTTAGGTTTACCATTATATTCTGTATTACTATTATTATTGTTGGCTAATATAGTATTGCAGGAAAGGTCTTAGTGGATCAGGCGATCAGACACTGAGCAGACAAAGTCCAAACATGTCTGGAGAATCATGTTTGGCAGGTAAGTTGAGCTAAACAACTGGAGGAGCGACAGTGAGGTCGGGTTCTTGAAGGGAACAACCTAAGGTCGCTGATCCAACTGAAGAAACCGGGAAGGTTTCCAAGTTGAGATCAAGATAGTTTTACTGTCTAATATTACTCATGCATTATATCTATTATTGTGCTAACCTTTGTGTTGTAGAGATACTTTATTTAATTCTGTGTTGCAGGTTCGGCCAGATCGGTCGACCGAACGTAGGGATCGGTCGACCGAACCAAGTTGACTCAGCACAAGCCAGTTCATCAACATCGATCAGAAGCAAAAGGAAATAGAGCTGATCGGTCGATCGAACCAATCAACATTAATGCACATTAACTGCGAATCTCGGCAAATCTCGACGAACAGGGAAGAAGCATGTTCGGTCGATCGAAAAATGGGATCGGTCGACTGAACCCTTAATGAGCAATTAATTCTAGAGATCGAGACAACGTCAGACTCCAGCTAGAAAGGAAGGGAGCTGGTTCGATCGACCGAATAGAGGGATCGGTCAACCAAACACCCATTACACCTATAAAAAGAGGCTCGAGGTTTGAGGCTTATACAACACTTTCTGATTGACTGAAGTTCTCTTCTGCAAGCTACTCGTGCTATAAGTCTTCATTAGCTCTGCAAGCCACTCCGTCCGATAGTGTCGACCAAAGCTTCAACTCTGTTACTTGTCGGTATATTTTATTAGCTTGCATTGTAATTAACTTAAGCAAGATAGTAGGTTGTTATTATCTTGCTCATTTTGTACGTTCTGCTTCTTTCCGAGGATTTTGGAAAGAAGGGTTATAGTGGATTGCCCATCGGTACGATCAAGGATCGCGGGCCTTCGAGTAGGAGTCGACCTAAACTCCGAATGAAGTAAACAAGCTTGTCTTTCTTTTTTACTTTTCGCTGTGCACGACTCTGCTTTCAAAGAAAAAGAGAAGTTTTAAAAATGCGCGATATCCACTCCCCCTCTATCGTACCCATTCGATCTAACAAATAGTTTTTAAAATTTTGAAGAAGAAACTTTGAGTCACAAGTTATGAAAATTTTTTCTAATGAGAAGAAGTTTTGAAACACACACACACGCACACACACACACACACACACACACACACACATATATATATATATATATATATAAAAAGAAGAATACATAAGTGTATAATTTTTGAAATATTTGGTAAAGAGAATTTTGAAATATATTTTGAAAATTCACAAGTCTAGAAGAAAATTTAAAATAAAAGAGATTTTGAACCAATAAATTTAGAAAATATAAAGTTTGAAAAAATTTTAAGGAAGGTAAAATTGATGTTGATGCTCCTCCTTAAAGATTATCCTAAATTCCAACCTTGTAAGATTTTGAAAATATTTTAAAGAAAGAAAAAAATATCTAGAAAATAGTTCTTAAAGAAATATCCAACCTTCATACTTAGTTGAATACCACAAGATAGTAACTACTAACTCAGGTTAGTTAATTTGAGTTTTGGTCTCTAACTATTTTGTTACTAGTTAGATTAGTCAAATTGATCAATATATTTATTTAAAACCCGGATTTATAATGATGCACTGACATAAGTATTTGAAATCTTAGGCTAAGTCCTAAGCATCTCACACCATTCTATGTTTCACAATACACAAGCAAGAAATCCAAATGTACTTGTGAAATGTTGGCAGCTAAAATTATCTGATCATGCTATTGTATGATAAGTCTTAAGCTAATCCATAAAGAAATTTTTGAAAACCTAAGTTTTGTAAATCATGGATATAAAAGAGAATTAAATTTTTGAAAACTATTAGTTAAAAACACAAAAATTCCTATTCTATAAAGCACAGATAGAAAACAAGACACACTTGAACATAAAAGTCATAATGCTGATTAAAGATCATAACTACTATCATCAAAAGTTAAGTATCAAATATGGATCAAAATACAAACAAAGTCATAGTGTCATATATATCTAGTCCAAATGCAGTAAGTCGTGCATCAAATGAAGGAGGTGGGGGATCATGTACAGCGCGAAACTAATCAAACATCTTATGCTGCTCTGCCTCTAGATTGCCAACTTGATCAGTCATGTTTTGACAAAAATCTACAAGAGGTCCTGAGAATGAATTCTACTAATCCTGAATCATGGTCTGAAGAGAGTTGAAACGACCACAGATGTCGTCTCAAAACTGACTGAAAGGATCACTACTATGTGGTAGAACTGAAGACGATGTCCCTTGTACTACATCAAAGTATTGAGTCATGACAAACTCTTGGGCCATCAATGGAATATAGGGTCCTCAACAACTATAGGTACATCCTCAATATCAACCTCCTCTCCAACAGGCCAAACGTAACACGAATGAGTGCGCTTGTATACTAAACCCAGAGAACTAGCCTTGATCCCAACTAGGGACATTTAACGGATACCCACTAAGTCAAAGTCAAATAACTTTATCAACTCTCCACGTCCAACTCCTACCCCTAATGATGTTATAAAAGTGGTAAGGATGTGACATTGAACCATATAAACCTTATACGAGGTACTATATCCTGAATAGTAGATGGACTTAAAAACCCAATAACCAAAATCTAAATCTAATTTATGCTTAAGTGCATACATCAGGAAGAGATGGACTGGACACAGGACTACCTGATCTTTGGATGAAAGAGGATGAATGCATGAGACAACCATCTTGTAAAGTGCGTTGTCATTTGGACTAAGAGGTACTGTTGACATCTTCTTTGGCCGAGGACCTTAGAAAAAGTTGACATACATAATATTGAGGGTTAAATGAGAAAATGGATTAGGTAAAGTGTCAGGATATGAGGGACAGAGAAAAATCCGATTAGGCGAAGATGCAAGCATAAGAAGCGTATGAATATGTCAAGATCAAATATCATATCCCTTGATTCAACTCTAGTCTTAAAATGATGAGTATTAATCTTACATAAACTATGATAGAATTTAGTACATAATGTGGGATTATAGGCATGTTTACAAAATAGTAGACTATCCAAGGAATAATGATGTATCATATCTATAATATTAGGACAGTAGGTCTAATAGAAGGGGAGATCAAGGCATCAAGTTCCTACAACTATGAAAGATTTGTTGCTAAAAGATTGGTATAGATCCTCTGTGGAAAACCTAGTGTCCTGGTTGGGATTCAAGGAGCTAGCCTCCTTTTGTACAATCTTACGTAATTTTTCGCTACAATAATTAAGAAAACAAAGTATAAATAAACTTAGCTTAAATGAAGGAAAGATGTATTAGGATCGTGCCGAGGCATGATCTGGTTGTAAGAAGACTTTAAGAAAACCTATAGGTGGTGGGGTAGAGAGAAAGAGGTGAAAGAGGAGGAAGTTATGGATAAATCAAGCTTTCTGCCCAGGTCTCACTTATATAAAGCTTTATCGATCGACCAATCAAAGTATCGATCGATTGATCCTTTAAATTTGTTGAAATATCGACCAATCAGAAGGAGATGGTCATTGTTTGGTTGACCGATTAAAGTAATTGGTAGACTGATAAATTAATAATAGGTCAATTTTTTCGTATAGGCTGGGAATAAATTTATGTTATCGGTTACTGAACCAAGTTTTCAGTCGACCGATAACTTAAAGCAAGTTATCAATTTTGCACTGTCTAAGTTGTGGGGTTTGGTTGACTAAACTTAGCGTTCGGTCGACTGATATTTTTTTTATAATTCATCTTACCATTTTTACATTTTCAAACATGATAAATCTATAGTTGTGTAAAATGAATTTATTTTATTGAATTTTATATTGAACATTACTTAGTTAGATTTAAGTTAAATTTTATTTAAGTTAATTTCATATTAACTTTTTATTGTTAATTGATTAAGTTATTGTTTTGATTTATTTTTTTAATTATTAGTTTTAATTGGTTCAAATTTTAAAAGTTAATTAAAGATTGATTAAGTTATTTGAGTTAGAATTTAATAGGTTTTAATCTTAATTACGAGTCACTTAAGAATTATTTAAGTTTTTGATTAATTATAGTTGATAACCTTTTTATAAATTTAATTGATTTCATATTAGTTTTGATTAATTATGATTAATTTAATTCTTTTATTTAAATGATTACTTTCCGATAAATTAAGATTGATTCAGACAATTGTTTAATTTTGAATTAAAGAAATTTATTAATTAAAGTTTAATTAAAATTATTGATTAATTAATTTTGAAATTAATTAGTTACGATGGATTTTAATTGTTAATACTAATTTAGTATTAATTTATTAATTAATTTTAAGTTTATTAATAAATTTATTAGTTGAATTGGTTAGATTGTTGATTTATTTAGAATTTATCATTAGAGTTAAATTTGATTATTAATTTTCTTAGTTAACTTTTTATATTATTTTAATTTAATTAATTTGAAATATTAAGGAATCTTGAAAAAGTTTGTTTAACCCTTATTAGATTCAAACTTAACTTAGGATTTTTCAAGAAGTTTATAGGGTAAGTTTCTAAACTGTGGTGAGTCACAATGGACATCATTAGAATAACCCCGCCCATCTGAGATAACTTCCCAAAAATACCAGCGCAAAGAACTTAATACTAGGGTTTGGTCTAACTAGCTCATGTTTGACAGGGGTAACTTCAGTCAGATCCACTAGGTCTAGTACAGCACATATGATTCAGCTTAGACAAGCCTTCGACAAAGTTTTTTTGGCGTATTATTATCTCAATCCATTCCGATGTTATGTTATTAGGGTTTGTTAAACCCTTTTAACTAACCATTCTAAGTTAAGTAAAAAAGTAAATCTAAACTTAAGCATGCATATTCAATCAATCAAGTAGGGTAAACAGTTTTTCTATTTGCTCCTCCTAAGTCATAACTTAGATATGGTCTATCTAAGAGATGGATCTGACTCTTGGTGATTAAATATGATTTGATTCAATTTATTTAATTAAAAATTATTTAGGGGCTCATGCTTGGACTTGATTTCTAACATTTTGACTAAGTAAAGATAAGTATGATTGTTGGTTGTGTTTGGTTTGTAACTGAGTCTGAATCTGTTGTACATGGCTTGTTGTGATCCAAGTACCATATTTAGACACTTGGATCCCAATTCAAATTAATTTTTCCATCATCTTCTTGAGTCGCTCCACTTGACTTTTCAAATTAGAATTTTCTTCCTCAAGTTTTGCAACCTGAGTTGAAGTTCCAACTTGAACTTGGTTAGTCGAGTGACTCAAGCTAACTTGCTCCTTAAGGTGGTCAATTTCCTTAAGTAATAAGTTATTTTATTCCTCAAACTTGGTTAATTTTTAAACAAGCATTTTACTATTTTAAGTAAATTAGATTTAGAAGAAAAGGTTATCATTTTAGGACCTTCAGAAACAGATGTGAATCCATGGCTTTTTTTGGATTCGTTGTCAGACTCGAACTCATACTCATACTCGGACTCAGAATTGGACTCTTCATTTGTTGCCATAAGTGCAAGGTGGCTCGAGTGCTTCGGTTCTTCCTTGTTGGACTCCTCGGAAGATGACTCATCCCAAATCACTTGGAGAGCTTTCTTTCTTCTTGTGAGCTTGGACTTTTCCTCCTTCCGATTTGGGCACTTGTGTTTGAAGTGTCCCTTATTACATCCATAGCAGATCATTTCACATTTGGTTTGATTTGAGTTGGGTGGTGTTTTCTTTGTACTCCTTTTGAATTTCTTCTTGTTACACATTCTTCTGGTCATGTTCACTAGTTCTTCATTTGTCGAGTCTGAATCTGTCTTGCTCTTAGGTTCAGTCTTTGTTTGGGACTTAGTTTCCTTACTTGATCCTGCATACAATGTAATTCCTTTCTTGGCTTAACTCAAGTCAAACTGCTTATGTAATTCTAATTCGTAAAAGAGTTCATCTAATTTAATAATTGAAAGGTCTCTTGAAACTTTATAAGAATCTACCATAGATGCCTACAATGTCTTTCGAGGGAAGGTGTTTAGTGCATATCTTATTGTGTCATGGTTTTTCAGTTGATGTCCGATTAGATGGAGGTCATTGAGGATATCTTTGAGTCGTGCGTGCAACTAGATTGCGGCTTCTCTAGACAACATTTTTATATTAAATAAATTATTAAGTAAAAGGTCTTTTTTTGTTATCTTGGAGTTGTCGATTCCCTTGTATAGTTTTACCAAGAGATCCTATAGCTCTTTTGCATTTTCTTAGGGTCGGACTCGATTTAGCTCCTCCATGGTTAAGTCGCACTGGATGGTGTTTATGATTTTATAGTGTTAGTGCAATTAACCTCTAGGATTTCGATATTTGACAATGCACCCAAGTCTGGTCAGTTTGACCAAGGGTTAATCCAAACAGGACTTAATATTTGGAAGAGAGTAGTCTAGTCAGGATTAGATGACTAGTAAGGGTAAGTCCTAACCGAATGATAGGTAAGTGAGAAGTCCTAACTAGAGATTAGGCAAGTGGAAGTCCTGGTGAGTGAAGTCGAGCCCTAGTGAGAGAAACTGTGCCCTAGTGAACGAAGCTAGGTGGTGGAAGTCCTAGTGAGTGAAGTCGGACCCTAGTGAGTGAAGCTAGGTGGTGGAAGTCCTGGTGAGTGAAGCCGAACCTTAGTGAGTGAAGCCAGGCGGTGGAAGTTCTGGTGAGTGAAGTCGGGCACTAATGGTGAAGTTAAGTGGTGGAAGTTTCGGTGAGTGAAGTCGGGTCTAAGTGAGTGAAGCTAGGTGGAGGAAATCCTGGTGAGTGAAGCCAGACAATAGAAGTCCTAGTGAGTGAAGCTAGACAACCCTAGGGAGGCGACCCTAGGTAATGTGTGACCTATAAGTTTCCGGTCGACCGCGCGCGATCGACCGTGTCAGCGAATCCTGAAATATGTTGACACTATTTTATTTTACTATTTTATCTATTGTACTAACCCAGTGTGTAGGAGCTTACAGGTTTGAGGAAGTCCAGATAGGTTAACGGACCGACCGGATATCTGGCGAGAAGTCCAGATAGGTCAACGGGTCTACCGGATATCTGGCAGGAAGTCCAGTTGGATCTACGAACCGGACAACTGGCAAAATGGTAAGTAAAGATAAGTCACTAAAGGAGAGTGACTAAGTGAGGACGCATCCTTATCGAGGGGGCAGTAGGCGTCGACCCATATTAGGTCTATTTCGAATCCCTAATCTGAGACCTTGACTATTTTCTCATCCTGGGAGGACAGAAACTAATTACTACCACTTATTATTTGCTAACTTTGTTTTACAGGGTAGATGTTTTAGTTATTTGACTAACACATTCTGTAAGGCAAAAAAGAGCAAAAGCCTTCATATGAACAGTGTCAGAAGGCGCCTTCAAGCAGTGAAGGCGCCTTCGTACTGTTCATGGAAGGCGCCTTCCATGACTATGGAAGGCGCTTTCCAAGGGATGAAGTTTGGCACTCATAGCAAATAACGCACAGAATTTGAGGGATAAAATTTATCCCATTGGACACGCCTTCAACACCTATTGAAGGCACCTTCCATGCTCTATTTAAGGCTGCTCTCCCAAAGCTTCTTCAACAACACATATTCGAGCTACTACGCATTCTTTTGAGGTTCCGATTGCTCCAGGCTCCTACTATGACTCTGCTGCAAAGCTGCTGCACCCAACGACTGCCCCGAGGACTTCCGATCATGGCCGACAGACCGACAAAGCGCTCCCACTTTAATCTCTAAGTGTCGGTAATTTACTTTTGTAATTAATTACTACAAAAGGACAAGTGCAGTGTGTTGCACATGTTCAACTTTCTTGATTTCCTCTTTCGGAGGTACCAGAAGAGGTCTTTAGTGGATTATCCGTCGATAGGTCCGCGGAACTTGGGTCTTGAAGTAGAAGTTGTCAAAGGCTCCAAACCAAGTAAACCGTTTGTGTCTTCTTGTGCTCTCGTTCTTTTTAGTTTTTCCGTTGCATTCATATACTTTGATTTCAAAACGAATTTTTAAAAATCACGTGATTCCCCCCCCCCCCCCCCCCCCCCCCTCCCTCCCTCCCCCTCCTCACGTGCGATCGATCCAGCATATAGTTTACTTGTGCTTTCTTCATCATTTGAGGATTCCACTTTTCAGGGTCTAATGGTTCCCTATTCTCCATGGTGGTGCATATCCTTTCTGAATTGTGAGCCAGAGTTCGAAATCAGACTTGAGGTAGCACTTCATTCTTCACTTGCAGTAGCTAAAATTTTCTCCGGCAAATAGTGGAAGATGAACAGTGTTGTAGCCCTCTTGGTAAAAGTTTGACATTCTTGCAAATAGAAAGATAACTAAGGAAAATTTCTAAGACCTTTGTTTTGGGATTAGTAGTGCGAGATAAAGGAAAAAGATGATATAACAAAAATGATATTAAAGTCTTTTTAACAAAAAAAAAAATAAAGTGCTAAAAACATAATTAAGTTAATTTAGAGCTCCTTGATCTGATATCAATTGAAGGATTGAAATAACTATAAAAGGGAGGAGGTGAATATTGCTCATCAAAAATTTTCTTTTTCGTATTAAAGCAAAATCAAAGTATAGTAGTGGAATTAAAAATATTAGACAAGGTGACAAGGTGACAAGGTTAGTTACTTGGTTCGGAGCCTGTGCCGACTCCTGCTTCAAGACCCGTGATCCTTAATCACATTGTTGGACAATTTACTATAATTCGTAAAATGAAGTTTACAAGTATTATGCAAGCTAAAGTAAATATACTGACAATGAAATACAAGATGAAGATTATCAGAGTTTTTTGGCGTCATAGCTTGCACTGAGTTGAAGCGTAGAGCAGTAGCACGAACAGTAGAAAGATGCTAAGAAGATTGTGTAAAAGAAGTGTTATCAACGGCTTGGATCTCGAGGTCCTTTTATAAGCCGCGTTCAGTCGACAAAAAGAGCCTTCGATAGAGTGATCCTTTCGGTCGACTGATCACACAGAATTCCTTATTTGTCAAGATCCGATCTTGGCATCATTAATAGCATTTATCGTTCAGTCGACTGATCCTTGGGTTCTTTCGACTAATCAACTTAATTTCCTTCATCACTGAGATTCAATTTTTTCGTCATTAATGCCTTTAAATTTTTAGTCGCCTTATCCCTTGGTTTGGTCGATCGATTCGCCTGACTTCCAAGCTTTGCTCTGCGCAATCTGAACCCTACCACATCAGCTTAGTTCGGTTGATTGAACCTGCCATTCAATCGACCGATGCCTTCAACTGCAAAATAGAGTTAGTCTCATAGTACAAAAAAAATATTCCTGCAACACAAAGTTAGCAAAATAGTATAATGCCGCATGAGTAAGAAAAGACAATAAGATCTATTTTGATCTTAACTTGGAAACCTCTCGCTTTATTCAGTTGGATCAGCGACATAGGGTTTGTCCCTTCTCGGGACACGATCTTCCCGTCGCTCCACGTCCGTTACTTACCTCAACATACCTGTCAAACATTGGGTCCTTTAGATCTGTTTGAACTTTAGCTCAGCATCAGATTGACTCGCTAGGAATTCCCCTCGATAATTGGTCTTCCAGACCTATCGAGTCTAACTGCCAAGTGTCAGATCCTCAACCCACCTGAACTTTCCTACTTGACTTCCACGATCTATTAAGACTTCCCTGCCTAGCCATGACTAGGGCTTTCTTTGGTTGAGTAAACAGCCTGCACACTTAATCAATTTATAAGATTACAACAAGACTTAACTTGAACTATTGATAATATCAAAATTCAGATTCGATTCTGGTGCATCATAAAGATACAAAAGACAAAAATAACCTTATAAAAGAACAAATTCTTCGGAGCATCTGAAAAGAATTTAAACGATATTTTTAGGTGTAAGACTAGGCTAATGCTTATTATTAAATTTCACATAGCTTTTCTATGGATTCTATCATAGATCTTGAGATGCACTATTTTTCAAAAAAAAAAACATATTGAGTTTACAAAGCATTAATCATTTCAATAAGGCTATGATATTAATTTGTTGAAAGAAAACAAATACTACGAGAGAGAGAGAAGAAGGGTATGAATAAATTTGATTAACAATCTTATATCCTTTAATTGTCACTTAATCACTTATTATATTCAATATATTGTGGCGTAGCCCTCGTTTTAAATCAGAGGGGAAAATTCAATAAATAAAAAAATTAATACAACATAAAATATTTAGCCTTGGTTCTAATTGAAACAATAATTCGTTGATCCCGGGGTTTATTTATGACTCAAAATCAAAGAATCATTTATGATATCACTTCCTCATAATATTCAGTATTCTTACATATAAGACATTCATTCCGATCTAACCATTCTAACTAGTAACCTAATAAAATAAAATTTAAAATTTACAATTCTTTTCCAATTAATGAAATATGAAAAAAGAAAGGAACAACTTACTTCTCTTATTGTTGTTATTGTTGAACAAAGGAGGAAAATTGCTTGTAAAGGGATGCTTGCTGAAAAAGATAAAAGGAATATCGTTGCTTTTGAGAAAATTGAAAAGAAAAGATAGAGAGAAAGAAGGAGAAGAGGAGAGCTTTACTTTCTTTTAGCAACCACGATTATCTTCAGTGAGCTCGATAACGACACAAAAAGAGCAAGACAAAATATCATTATTCTTGTTGTGCCAACAAAATCCTAGAAAATACAAGAAGAGGAAGAAGATGCGAGGGTCAAGGGTTGCTCTTGCTGGTGGAAGAGAGCAACAGATGATGCTGTGTTTTTTGCTTGCTAGAGAAAAGAAAAGAAAAGAGAGCTCTTGATAAGAGAAGAAAAAATTGCAAGTTAGAAATGGGGAAGAAGACGAAGAGAAAAATAAAAAAGAGGGATAAACAAAGGAATGACGATGGTGTATTGCACGGTGGAGGCTGTAGTACTGTCCATAGGGAGAAAAGGGAGAAAAAGAAGAAAAAAAAAAGGAAAGAGAATGCTTTTTCAAAAATACTCTAATTCATTTTAAACCGATTAAACTCATTTAAATATTAAACTTAGTTCGATCATAACTTGATCAAATCAACTCTAAATCAATCCTGGATTGAACCAACGTAATTCTTATCTGTACTCCTACCCATTGGCTTTAGTTCGAACTTGATCTAATTTTAATTTAGCACTCTCACTTCGTGTTCTATTATTTAGTTCATCCATTTATTATTATATATTTTATTTTTAAAATTCAATATTTAACATTCTAAATTATGATATTTCTCATAAAAGTGGTATCAATGGGTCCATTTAAGTTAAGGGTTTTCTAAATATATAGTCAATTTTAATTTGTTGACGATAAATGATGATGAATTAATCAATTAAAATGATGATGAGATATAATATTATTTTTAAAAATAAAAACTCAGGGCGATGACACCTCCTCTTAGCCACTAGACTACTCCCTTGAATATATTTAATTTGAAATTGACTGTTTTCCAAAAGATATATATGTTAGAATTGCCATGATTTTCAAAAATATAGCTCTTATATAAAATAATTCTTTAAAAAATAGAATGTATTTTAAAAATATATATCTACCTTTTTATATTGTATCAAAATACACATACATTTTTATTCGCATAATTATATAAAATAAAGATATTTTATTTTTTTTCATTAAAATATTTTAAATATAATATTTTGAAATATAATTTTTAAAATTTGAGTACTTTTCTAAAATCATGTAATTCCCAATAATTATGTCATGATGAACCAAGGGGCGAAGACTCTCGAATGAGTGACGTCTCATTGTCGTGCCTTCCCGTCCCCTTCTATTTTAGGATTTGATCTATCCAGTCTAAGGTCGTTGTATGGAATACGGGGTGTCGATCTCCTGTAAAGAAGAGATCCAAGTGAGGAGATTCAGAAGCTCTAACTTCTGTTCAGGGTTCAGGCGTTTGATTTCAATCTTCTCCCAGCTATTCTCTTCTTCCTTCTTCACCTCTGGATATTCATTTTGTTTCAAATACTCGGGCAATTATTTCAAGTAATCAAGTCTCCTTATAATCTATCTATCGCATGATCATATATGATGCCATACCATGACGAAGGAGAAGAAATGAAGGAGCAGGAGGAAGCTTTTTCTTTGAGGGGAATGATGTCTGGCTCAAGGTTGGCTACTCTTTCTTCAGTTATATACATATTTGTGGAAGAGATCTCGGACCAGGCTTCATTCCCCCCAATGACAGCTGCTTCATTCCCCACGATGATAACTTTCAACTCCTTCTAAATTTCTTTTTCTACATTTCTTTTTAATTTTAACTTCCTTCGACATGAGGCCAAAAAAGTATCATAATTACTATATGATTATCATCTGAATATTGCTTTTCTTCCGTCTCTTCTTTCTGGATTTATTTTTCTATGTGCTAGATAGAAGCACATAGAAACTAATATCTTGTGGCTACTCTTTATTTCCTTGTTTATAATCATGATAATCAAGAAGTATATGCATTTAAACTAATATCTTGTGGTCTGTGTTTATTTCATCTCTCATGAAGATAACATGGTTGTTAATGGATTTGTTAATTCACGTTTTTAGACAGATACAAAATTGATCTTTTAATTAGTGGCTGATAGTTTTGAATCATTTATGCAAAGGAACTGACCTCTTTATGAGCTGTGAATTGTTGTACAAGCAACCCAAAGTGTTGTTTCCTGCCAGGAATTGGCCGTCCGATTAGATTGAGCAACTCTCTCTTATTTGTCAAATAGTAGTTGATAATAGGTGAGGCTGCAATGACTGTCTATGATGCAATATATTACTGGCTTTAACGTAATAGTGTCTATTCCTGCCCACAAATCTTAGCACACCTTTTTCTTAAAGTTCACATCACATTTCAAAACCCTAAATTTGCGGGGCATGTATCTGCAATAGCTTGCTTGACTTGTTATGTCAGCAATTGCAAGTGTCGTACACATGCTGTAAACCTGTCAACTCTATTGAGTCAGATATGTCACACACCCAATTTCCAGCTTTCAATGCCTGGGAATTCATTAAGTTGAGGTTTCCTCGTCAGCCTTGCAACGCCGTAAATTATTTCAAGTTATGCACAATTCCTAATTTATATATCTTTCTGATAAATTTGTAGATTTGCATTTATAATTGGCCGCGCTCTACGTCTCCATCGCAATCCCAACATCCGAAAGGCTGGAATTAAAGAGCACAGAATTAGAAAAGCTGGTTGAGTTCGAAGCAATTAGACCTGATCACGGTTCGGAACCGACGGTTCGACGGTTCGGAACCGCCGGTTCGACGGTTCCAGGCAGGTCGACCCTTAACCTTAACCGCCCAAGACGGTTACGGTTCACGGTTCAGAACCGCCGGTTCACGGTTCGGTTCACGGTTCGTCACGGTTCGTCACGGTTCAAGATTAATATGTTAATAAAAATTAAAAATTAAAAATTAAACATTAAACATTAAAAATTAGAAATTAAAATTTATTAAAAAAAGGGCTTGCACTTATTTAAGTTGCCTACGTATCCCTTTAGGGGAATCAAAGCCCACGTAGTTCTTTTACATTTTTATCCTTTTACATTTTCATTCACTTCCATTTCCTGTTCCTGTCGTATTTGTTCCTTCAGTATCAAAATCTTCAACTTCGTCATCTGAAAGTTGCATTCCTTGGATTCTTTTCTCCGCTCTGGTCCAATCGTCCAGTAATGCTTGGGCTTCCAATGAGTCAGGAGACAAAGTTGATCGTCGTTCATCTAATATGTTGCCGCCGGCACTGAACGTCTGCTCCACAGCAACAGTTGACACTGGACAAGCTAAAATTTCTTTTGCGATCACGAAGAGAACGGGAAAGCTTTGAGCCTTCTGTGACCACCACTTTAAGATATCGAAGTTTTCGCTATCTGCTTCATTAAAATCAAAAGAAGTCGTAAAATAATTCTCAAGTTCCTGTGTGGAACTTGAGGATCCCCGTGGACGTTTTGTCCGTTCTTTTAATAAGAGTTGTGCTTTTGTAAGTTTTAAATTACTACTAGTAGTTTGTTGAATTTCAGAAATATTAATTTGTGTTCCATATTTTGCATAATATTGATTATAAATATCATATAAATAAATTCTAACATTATATATAATATTAATTGGATCAGGGGAAGAAGAATCTTTAATTGGAATTAAAGCATCATAATATAAAGTTAACATTTCTTGTAAAACTTCTAATTTAAATCTAGGATCTAAAGCAAATGCAATTAAATAAATTTCAGGAATTAAATAAAAATATTTTTCCCATTTAGTTTTCATAGCTAAGATGCAAGGAGATAAAGATTCATTATTAATATGTTCATTTAAAACTAATACTATATTAGAAAAATTTTCTAAAACTAATTGAGCAGTGGGATAATAAACACCGGAAAGTTGTTCGATTGCATCATTAAATACTTTTAAAATTTCACAAATACTACTACAAATATTCCATTGTTGTGAAAATAAATATATATTAGCATTAGTGTTTTGTGCAAAAAATGAACATAATAATTCTTTATATTGAAATGAATCTTGTAATAATTGGTATGTTGAATTCCAACGTGTTGGTACATCACGTGAAATTTTTAGGTCTCATTCCATTAATTTTACAAAACCTACCCCATTGTTTCATTATAGATGGATGAGACCATAAATAAGAAATTGCAATTCTAATTGGTTTAATATAACTTTCTAAAATTTTTAAACCATCTTGAACACATAAATTTAAAACATGGCATACACAACGAATATGAAAAATAAACCTCCAATAATAGGTTGACAAACAAATTTTAGATCATCTATACAAGCGGTATTAGAACTAGCATTATCTAATGATATTGAAAATATTTTATGAGTTAAACCATATTCTTCTAAAATTAAACATAATAATTGTGCGATATTATGAGCATTATGTGATTCATCAAAAACTCTATAAGCTAATAATATCTTTTGGAGATTCCAAGAGTTATCGATCCAATGGCAAGTCACACCCATATACGAATGTGTTTGCCAATGATCACTCCAAATATCGGAACATAAAGAAACTTTATTATCTAATTTACTAAATTCATCAATTAAATTCTTTTTCCTTGTTTTACTAATTTTTTAATTGTACGAGTAAGTGTAGTCCTAGGAACACGTTTAGCACATGGATTAAGAGATTCTTTACAAAAATCTTCAAATGTGCATTTAGATCCAAAACTAAAAGAAAGATGTTCTACGGAAACAAATTTAGCTAATGATTCTCTTAATTTATTATCCGAATATAAAATAAACCGGAATCGGTACTACCGCTAGTTGAAGAAAATCTTGATAATTGTGTTTGAGAACCGAGTCCATATTCCGTCGGGTGCTTCGTTTCTACATGTCGTTTCAACGACCCATAGCCGGCGGCGCTTGGAATTTGTAGGAAGCATTGCAGTGCTTACATTTCTCCCGACGGAAGAGTGACC
Source organism: Zingiber officinale (assembly GCF_018446385.1). Lineage (NCBI taxonomy): Eukaryota > Viridiplantae > Streptophyta > Magnoliopsida > Zingiberales > Zingiberaceae > Zingiber > Zingiber officinale. The sequence goes on along the minus strand of NC_055995.1, from coordinate 108,827,227 downwards.
TTCTCAAAATGTTTAGTAAAAATAGAAGATTTTAGAGGAGGAAGTTCCCGAACCTTAGAAGTAATTGCATCGGTACTTCCTTGTGTGTCAGGTGTCGGATTCGGAAGATGCTCGATCTCATCATCGGTGGATTGAATGTTGGGGTCCTCCTCCCGCGGATTCATTATTTGCTTTCCCTTTCGAGCTCGAGATGATGCACCTCCGCGGCCTCCTTCCATTGTAATTGAAAACGAAAGCGTGTAGAGATTAGAGAATACGAAAATGAGATTAAGAGTAGAGAAGATGTGTGTGAAAAATGATGAAATAAGCTCTCTATTTATAGAGTTTTGATAGTAACAGACACTAAATCATAGCCATTGATCAAAAAACGGTCAAATGATCCTAACCGTTGAAAAAAAATACCTAAAAAACCCTCCCAACGGCTACGAACCGCCGGTTAACCGGCGGTTCAAGCCGTTTAAAAAAATAAATAAATAATTGGCGGCTGAACCGACGATTCAACCAGTCGGTTTTACAGCGAATGAACCGGAACCGGCGAACCGGGTCAACGGGCAACCGGCCCGTTGACCCGGTTACGGGCCCGGGCCGGGTCCGGGCCAGACCCGGCCCGGGGTCGGGTCTAGAAGCAATTAAAGACAGCAGGCACAGAAAAATGAGCCACAAAGAGGGTGGCAGATTCTCGTAGACTTTGCCTGTGGCTTGTGGGAATATTGGTAAAAGGTACGTCCTGTCAATTTTGAGATTCAATCTCAAGATTTTATGTGATAATTAATTTATCATTTATCAACTTAGTTAAGCTCATGGTGACGTGACTTGTAGGAATAGTTGTAAAAGGTGAAATCGTCACCTTAGCAGCTCCCTGGATCTGATCCCATAGATATCCAAAAGAAATAAATCATGACTAAACTGGGCAAGAGGGGTGACTGGGGGTCGAGTGGAATTTAAAACGTAGCAGACTGAGGTTTTACGCCCGTGTGCAACTGGCGACCCTCGACCCCTGAACCTCCGTTGTAAGCGTCATGCACCCTTCCAGCTGATCCAACCCGTGGGGCACGTGACTTGTAGGAATAGTGACCCGAATGGTGGTGGTTCATCATGTATACATAGATGCTAGCTATGAGTTAGGGTTACACTTGAAGTTTGTGCAGGGTTTTTTCTCACGTCCGTCGTCAGTTTTAAACTTTTAATGAATTATGTGACTTACAAAGCAGGCTTGACCTCAGGCCGGATCCGGTTACGGGCCCAGACCAGATCAATGGGCCCATTGACCCAGGTCTCCAAGTTAGTTATGATTCTAGACCCTCAAAAACCAATAGACTATCGATTAACCGCTAGTTCGATCTGCTGGTTCAAACTACTTTTTTTCTACTTTGTATTCGTTGGAAATCGATGGTTCTTAGCCATTGAAAATGTCGGTCCTAGCCGTTGGAGGGATGGAGATATTTTTGGGGGTATTTTTTTTTCAATTGATCGTTTTTTTAATCAGACTATGATTTATTATCTATTACTATTAAAACTCTATAAATATAGAGTTTATTTTATCATTTCCACGCACATCTTCGCTAATTTCATTCTCTACATGCTTTCGACTCCAAATCTCAATTTCTACACACTTTCGTTTCCAACTTTCAACTACAATAGAAGGAGACAGTAGAGGTTCATTATCTCAATCTCAGAGGACAAAGGAAATAGTGAATTTGCACGAGGACTCCAACAATCAATTCATCGATAATGATATCGAGCACCTTCTGACACCCGAAATATAAGGAAATACCAATGTAATTACTTCTCAGGTTCAGAAATTTCTTCTCCAAAATCTTCTATTTTCACTAAACATTTTAAGAGGATCACTCTCTCGTTAGAAAAATTGAGTGCAAAATGTAACCACTGCAATACTTCCTACAAATTCTAAGACGGTGACAACTATGGATTGTTGATACGATAAGTAGAAACGAAGCACCCGACGAAATATATACTCGATCATTTTCAAAAATAATTATTTAGATTTTCTTCAACTAGCGGTAATACTGATTCTAATTTATTTTTATATTATAATAATAAATTAAGAGAATCATTAGCTAAATTTATTTTTCCGCAGAACCTCTTTCTTTTAGTTTTGAATCTAAATACATATTTCAAGATTTTTTTAAAGAATCTTTTAATTCATGTACTAAATGTGTTCTTAGTGTTGGGGGCCATTGGTGGTCAGCTGTCGGAGGGGTTGAACAACCCTACACAAATATAAAAACAAAACTCTTCTCGGACTTTTAAAATAACACTTGCATAAATAATTAAAAGCAATAAACTAACACTACAACAAAAACCCTCATAGACATCGGTTTTCCACCGGTGTCTATTACATTTTCGACCGATGTCTATGAAGGCAATGTAAAAAGTCTGTCATTTTAGACATCGGTTTAAAACCGGTGTAGTATCACTTAACGACACCGGTGTTCGAATCGGTTATTAACCGGTGTAGTATCACTTAACGACACTATTTCAACGATGTAAAACCGATATAATATTAGTTAATAACACCGGTTTTGTAACGGTGGAAAACCGATGTAATATTAGTATTTTTTAACAGTACAAATTTGATTTCCGAAACAGTAACAAAAAAAATACACAAATATTCACAAATTACACAAATATTCTTCATTCAACATTATCCATAAAATACACAAATATTCATAAATTACATAAATATTCTTCTTACAACAATATCCATAAAATACACAAACATTCTTTTTACATCAAAAGCTAATAGATATCATAATCAAGGTAGAACATTCTTTTAACAACACATCAAGGTAGAACCACACTTCAAATGTAATCTAGCATGCATTCAGCCCACTCGAACCGCACTTCATCAATTTCAACTCTGGAGTACTTGAAATTTGTAAACTGTAAAAATACATAAATTAAATAATATATTAGTAAACCAAGACTAAAAATCATAGTTGAAAAAGCAGTAAGAGCACCAGGTAACAAGATGACTAATTGGAATGCTTAAAAAGAGAAACATTCATCAATTATCTCAACCACATCATATAGTGATAGATCTATCATTCCTGAGAACTGTTTATCACTAAGAGTACATGGAAATTTAATTCATTAGTAGTTGCCCCAAATGACATAACTGTTTATCACTAAGAGTACATGAAAAGTAAATAAATTCCTCAACAGTAATAAAGATGAGTAACATCAATTCATTTATATGATTTCCAATGATACAATAACATCAAAACAAATTTTTATTTCAAGGGGTAAATAGCTAAAATGCTAACTAGTCAACATGAATTTCAACCATATATAGATGCAACCATATATATAAGTAAATAAATAAAAGAAAATAAAAAAATGCATCACATAAGAAAGTATCATGTTACTTACATTGATGGATTCCCATATCATGTTAATTCCAATATATCATAGGAACATTCGTGCAAATGTCTTCTTCAGAATATATCAAACCAGCTGCACTTCATTAGTACTTAAATATTTTTTTTATTTACTCAAGAATTTAGTTTACTACATCATATATCCAGTACTAAGGGAAATTAAGAGTAGAACGTTTTTCTATAGAGAGAACACAACGCAGGCTCTATATGCTCCTACTACATCTTATTCGAAATGTTAAGTTGCTCCAAGGTTCTTGTAGTGCTCCAAATATGGACTCTTAGTAAACACTTCAATCACCTGATAATTGAAAAGAATCAAACAATTTGTTACCTTCGGTTAGTGATCATGTTGATAGTTTTTCAAGTAGCACAAGTAAACAAGGCATGCTTATTTCAATGCTTGCAATAAGGATCTTCAGTGGTTCACAAAGTATCAGAAAGTTGAATTTGTAGTTACAAATGAAGTAAAAGAATCATATTCAGCTGTCAAAAGATAACTAGGTCCATGCTCTTAGAGAGAACCATACAAAACAAAATGAAAGGTTTTGAACATAAAAAAATTTAAAAAAAAAATGTTAGTCATGACAAGATTGAGATCACTCATCTATCTATCATTTCAACCTAATAAATTAGTTACTTTGGTTTTGTAAAGTCTCCCAATTGTGTAGGAACCTCAGTAGCTTTTATCCCAAGTTCAGAGAAGAAGAATATCAGAACGTTTGTTCAAGTTTGCAGACACACTAGCCTCATTAAATTTGCAAATGCACAACACTTGTACATACAGTGAGAAAGGAACTGCAAATTCTATGGGTACATGATTAGAGTGTTAGTCCTTCATTGGCAATAATAGATAAAAGCTCATACACTGATAGCCGTTAGTGTGTGTTTGCAAAGAACTCACTGTAGCAGTTCGCCTCTCACTGAAGCATTTGGACTTCTGTAGTTCCTTGTAGAGTTCACCTTTAGCTGCATATTCCAGTATCAAGTAAACTCGAGTCTGTGATACAAAGGAGAATCTAGGTCAACTGAGGTGGCATAAACAAAATTCAGGTTTAATATGCCTACAATCTTTATAAGTCAAGATAGAGTCGAACCTGATCATAGAAGTAACCATAAAAGATATTTCAAATTTAATCAATAATGTAATTCTCTTACCCAGTTTAATCAATAATTTAATCAATAATGTAATTTAATCAATAATCTTTGGACCAGTATGGCTTTGGGTTTCAATTTTTACCGGTTGAACCTGACAATCTGGATAAATTTTGCAAACACGGCCATATGATCATGTACACAAATGTGGCATGGTATTGACTAATTCAGCAGTGTTTCCTAGAATAGATTAATTATGCTTGAAGCATGTCCCATTTCTAGATGAATTTATCATTCTAATACTCATCATCTAAAATAGAAGGGAAAAAAAGGCCACATGCAGAAAGTCCACATAAGGAAAATAAACCTAGCTAGAAAATATCAGTACAACAGTTATAACTTTTCAATAGTTTAGAAACATTATAGACTAAACCCTATTATGTCTAATTGAAACAAGTTGATCGGGAAGGTTAAAATAAGTTAATAAGCTTTTCATATATGTTGGATTTACTATAGAAAACTTGCTGCATTATGCAGAAAAGACATTTAATTGCACTTTACAGTATCTTAAAGTTTTTCAAGAAGAACAAAATACTCTACAAAAGACTATTGTATACTTCATAAGTAACTCATATCATACACATACTAAGTGCATAATGAAAGTTGTTAAATTGTAGTTAGTCCAACAGAAATGGCTTCATAATTAGCATCAAGAAGTTCACCAAAACACGAATGATTAGGAAGACTAGCATATGAGGAATAGATTTAAATCATGAAACTTCTGACGCAGAAGGTACATGCTGGTCCAACAAAGTTGTACACAATTTAGTTGTTAAAATAAGTGAGATGAAACGTAAAGAAAAAAATAGTTATGTGCAGAAATACATGTAATAATAAAATCGCTGCATAATTGAACATGCCCAAGATACACAGGATGATGACTCACTAAAACGTTGATGTTGTTGCTCAAATGTTATAACACGAGGAGGAAGGAACCCAAAGCCATACATGATAAATATATAGAGCCGAACCTGATCATAGAAGTAACCCAAAGCCATACTACGCAATCTTAAACACTTAAAAGAGAAACATTTTATCACCTGTTTGAGACCAATAATGTAATTCTCTTCCATGACTTTATCCCAATCAAACCTCTCTGCCAAACCATTTAGCAAGTCTGCGATCTGCTCATAATTCATTGGGCGCAAAGTATCAACTTCAAAACCAAACTTTTCATGTTCAGTACCAATTCTGTTTCAGCAAAAAAAATATACAAGTCATCATAACAATATGACCAACGAGAGTGAAACGTCTCTTTAAACTTCAAAGATAAACAAAGAGGCATCCCTTCCATATGGAATAGAAAAAATGAAACAATTGAATAAGTACAAGGAAATTAATTTTCATAAGAAACAACATTGATAAACTATTGATTCCTAGAGGCCAGCTCCATGGATCTTTTCTCAACATTGACCTCTATGCAAGGAAATGAATGGAAAAAAAAACAAGTTCATAAACAAGGAGCCTTAAATAAGGAAATAAAGCAGTTTATTCAGGGTACAATAAATGGACAAGATTAATTTGCAATATTAATACGAAGGAAAAAAATCTTCTTTGTTCCTGTACTTCACAAGGATACTAGGACAGTAACTAATACAACCAGCCAAGTCTTCCTCGACTTAGATAATTAACAGGATATGTATTTAGTTCCTACAGAATTCCATATACTAATCATTCAAAGAAAACTTAAAAAAAAACATAATAATTGGAAAGGAGAAACAAAATCACATCAATAGAGATCCTGTATAAACTTCTGTAAACCAAATGCATGATCAGAGGCAATCCATATTTATCCACCAACGATCCCAGGAAGGACTAGCAGGCATAGCAGAAAAGCCAGATGAAGAGTATATACCTCCATTTCTCCTTGGGCTTGCAACCCGAAGCGAGATACCTCACGAGATCGGAGTAGAAACCGACACCAAATTGACCAATCATGCTCACATCCACGCTGGCTTGGAGTGCCTCCATGAACTCCTTGGTGCCAGACCGTGCGATAGTGTCCGGTTTGAGTATTGTTCTTGATGAACACTTTCCATGGGCGAGTAGGGTGAGAGGAGGCCTACGTTTTCAGTCACGAAAAGGTAAGGTTTGACTTCATTGAAAGCACAGAGGCGGAGGAGACGTCGAGAGGAGATGGGTGTTCAGGTCGCTGGGACGTGGTCCGCCTCCACGACGCCGTCGCAGGCCGCCATCTTCGCTGCCGTTGTCTCCACTGTTGGGTCCGGCAAGCGGAAGGGCATCGTGGGCTGCACATTCCTTGGGGCTGGCGAATCGGCCAGGCTACTATGGACTCGGTCGATGGAGGTTGGGGGAGGCAGAGGAAGGCAGCCGCTTGGACATGGCTTTTTACGCCGCCACACCTTCGGCGCCAGGACCGAGTGCTTCCCTTCTGGCGGCGTCGATGATGGTCGGGCGAAGGAGGATAATGTGGAGGAGTTTGCTCAGAGGTTGGAGGAATCGATTCTCGAGCTTCAGCAGCAACAAGGAAATGGAGGTGATGCATCCCTGTTCTCTGCTTCCTTTTGCCTCAACACGAGCTCGCCGCCGTCATTGAGCAAGCAAGAGCCTTCAACGGAGCCCCCGTGGGTGCCGGTGAGGCCGGAGCCGCCGGACTGGCCCGGCCAGATCGTGCCGGTGAGAAGAAGCAGGTGGTTTTGATCCTAATCGGGAGAGGAAGGGGCATCGATCCAAGAAGGGGAAGAGATCCAGGAAGGGGAAGAGGGAGATGAGGCTGAGAGAGATGGTCAGGAGGTTTAGGTTTAGGTTTATGCTGAGACAAGCGGCGCGATATTGGTTTAGGTTTGGAGGAACTTTGTGAAGTGTTGTAAATTTTGGCTGGTGGAAAAATTAAATTATTATTTTTGGTTCATTAACACCAGGTTTTAAAAACCGCTGTTAAAATCGGTGTCTATTAACAAAAAAAAAGGCGCTCATAGACATCGGCTAAAAAACCGATGTCTATGAGCGAAAATCTGCGCTCATAGACATCGGTTTTTGGAAAAACCGGTGTAAAATACTCAAAGACATCGGTTTTTGCTTAAAACTGTTGTTGTTCCACCGATGTCTATGAGGGTTTTTCTTGTAGTGTAAAAGGAAGAGGCACAGGAGTTTACTTGGTTACAACCGGGGAGATTGTTAATCCAAGGAAGTTGAAGCGCAATAGATATCTCCTTCATGCGGAGAAGCCTCTTACAACATTCAAGCACAGAAATGAGAAACTAAACTAAACAAGAGAAGCACACAAGTGTAGAATATCAAATTGCTTGTTCTTTTCTAGCTTCTGGACCAAGGCTGTATTTATAGCCTTGGTCGGGAAGCCTGGAGGTGCTGCTCGCCTCGGTCCGGGTCTTCCACTCCAGCTCCGCTTTGCATGGGTGATTTCAGCCAACTGAAATAAGGCTCACCCAAACCCAATTTCAGCCTTCTCGAGCAGGCTTCCGCTCCGACTTCTCGTCCCTCGAAATCGTCGCGTGCTTCCTTCTTGTCCGCCAGTGTACGCATCCACAGCTCTTCGTCCCTCGGGTGTACCGAGCCCGTCAGCTCTCTCTCGTGCTGACCTTCTCGCTGTCTCTGGCTTCTCGTCCCTCGGAAACACCGCACACTCCCTTCTCATCCGCCGATGTACTCTTCCGCAGCACCTCGTCCCTTAGACGCACCGAGCCCATCGGCTCTCTCTCCCGTGCCATCCTTCTCGCTAGCTGCGTCTTCCACTCGACTTTCTGTGCTCCTATGTTCCTGCACACTTAGACACAGGGCCAAAACATCACAGGACCTAACTTAACTTGTTTGATCACATCAAAACAACCTGGGGTTCCAACAATCTCCCCCTTTTTGATGTGAGCAACCCAAGTTAAGATAAACTAACATAAATCAAGAGTAATAAATTTTGCATGAAAGTGCAAAAATTTGATCTACCTCCCCCTAGATTTAATATTTTTCTTCTCCCCCTTTGATCACATAAAAAATGGGGCATCTCAATAAGTCTAAGGGTAAAAACTTTGAAAATTTTGAAAAATTCGAAGATTATTTTTGATATCATCAAAAAGAATTTGTAATAATTTTAGAAACTTTAAACTTTGAAAAAATTTCTAAGTAAAATTCAAGCAGAAAGAAAATTTTCTAAGTTAAAAACTTTGCAAAAAAATTTGAGTAAATTCCAAAAAAATATTTGAAAAGGTTTTTTTAAGCATTATCTAATTTCAATTTAATGTTTTATCAGTTAGTCAATTATATATTTTATTTCAATATTTGGCTTCTAGACTGTGGCGAGACACTTAGCCTTCTTGGTTATTGGATCATCAACCACTTCTAGACAAAACCTCATAAGGAAATTAAACGTTTAATTTTTCTCGTTGAAAGCGCTTAGTCTAAATTAACGTTTAAGTAAGACAAAACTTAGGAACCCAATATAGGTTCCAACCAATTGGATTAATTAGATATTTCTTAGGGTCATATTTCTTTGGAATATTTTTAATTTTCCCCTTATAATATCTAAGGTACTAATTTAATCCATAAAATTTTCTAATATATTGATTATTTGAACCTGTATGATTTTTCAAAATATCTACTTGTATTTTCAAATTATCATTTTCAAATTTTAATTTATCATTTTCTAATTCTAATCTTTTAAAATCTTCTAACAGACATAATTTATCTAAAATTAATTTGAACTTTTTATTTTCTTTTTCTAGCATGCAACCATTTTTAGTTAATAATTTAATAAATTTAATCAATTGGTCAGGTGGTAGAGACTGTACCTGGCTTACCTTGTCGATTTCTGATGCTCCCCCTGTTAAGCTGCTTTCTTCCGAAAACTCTCCTCCTTCATCGATGCTCATCTGGGATGAGCTTTCTGTGTCCCCAGGAAGGAATTCGGCTATAAGGGCTATCCCGGCAATTTCTTCGGCCTCGAATTCTTCTGACGATGACTCGGTGTCCATCGAGGAGTCGAATTCGACTTCAATCGGTTCTTTGTGGAGCTTCAAGAACTTTTCCCAAAGTTCTTTTGCACATTGGTAGTTGCCGATTCTATCGAGATCCTCCACTGGTAGTACACTTATGAGATGATATTCAGCCTTATCGTTTGACATGAAATCATCGCGCTGCTTTTTGGTCCAGAGGCGTTTTTCAATTTCTTCTCCGTTCGCATTCTTTGGTGCTTCATAACCATATTTCATTATTAGTAAAATACTGAAATTTGTTTTAAGAAATATCTCCATCCGTCACTTCCAAAACATGAACTCCCCCTCAAACGCTGGTGGATAGATATTAGCTCCGGCCATCTCATTACTTCAGTCGACGGTTAGTCCTTATGAGGTGTTCTTGCTCTAATACCACTTGTTGGGGACCGTTGGTGGCCGACTGTCGGAGGGGTTGAATAACCCTACACAAATATATAAACAAAACATTTCTCGGACTTTTAAAATAATACTTGCATAAATAATTAAAAGCAATAAACTAAAAGGAGGAGGCACAGGAGTTTACTTAGTTACAACCGGAGAGGTTGTTAATCCAAGAAAGTTGAAGCGCAAAAGATATCTCCTTCAGGCGGAGAAGCCTCTTACAACATTCAAGCACAGAAATGAGAAGCTAAACTAAACAAGAGAAGCGCACAAGTGTAGAATATCAAATTGTTTGTTTTTTTCTAGCTTCTGGACCAAGACTGTATTTATAGCCTTGGTTAGGGCGCCCGGAGGGTTTTAGGCGCATGGAAGGGGGATAAAGTTTTATCCCCTTCACAACAGATCGCGATCAAATACGATCCGATCAAAATTGGGTATAGGCGCTCGGAATCACTCCGGGCGCCTGGAATGGGTTCAGGCGCCCGGACCACTAAAGTTAACTTAGTTGACTTTTGGTCCGGGCCCTCTGCTCCAGTGCTGCTTGCCTCAGTCCAGGTCTTTCGCTCTGACTCCGATTGCTTGGGTGATTTCAACCAACCGAAATAAGGCTCATCCGAACCCAATTTCGGCCTTCTCGATCAGGCTTCTACTCTGGCTTCTCGTCCCTCGGAATCGTTGCGTGCTTCCTTCTCGTCCGCCAGCGTACTCATCCGCAGCTCTTCGTCCCTCGGACGTACTGAGCCCGTCGGCTCTCTCCCGTGTCGACCTTCTCGCTGACTGCTCCTCGAGCAATCTTCCACTCCGACTTCTCGTCCCTTAGAAACACCGCATGCTCCCTTCTCGTCCGCCGGTGTACTCTTCCATAGCACCTCGTCCCTCAGACGCACCGAGCTCGTCGGCTCTCTCTCCCATGTCGTCCTTCTCGCTAGCTGCGTCTTCCGCTCAATTTTCTGTGCTCCTAAGTTCCTGCACACTTAGACACAGGGGCAAAACACCACAGGACCTAACTTAACTTGTTTGATCACATCAAAACAACCTGGGGTTCCAACACTTAGGACTACACTTACTCGTACAATTAAAAAATTAGTAAAATAAGATAAAAGAATTTAATTAATGAATTTAGTAAATTAAATAATAAAATTTCTTTATGTTTCGATATTTGGAATGATCATTGTTGGTTCCGGTGTAATCGGCTAGAGGGGGTGAATAGCCCTGAAACCAAAGTAAGAATTTTCTCTTGCTTGAACTTAGCAAGGATACAAATTAGTTAAGCATAAACAATTAGCATTAAAAGAACTAACAACTTAAAGAAATAAATAAGAGACACTAGAGATTACTTGGTTACAACTTAAGTAGTTACTAATCCAAGACGGATGAAAGCACTAGAACAATATTCTTCGCTGAAGGCGGAGAAGCCTCTTACACTCTTTGAAAAGCTCTAAAAATAGTTAGGAATTGAATACAAAAGTTGTTGTTTAATTCCTAGCTCCAAGAGGCTTTTTATATCCTCTGAAAAAATATTACCGTTGGCTGGAGGCACCTCCAAGAGAGTCCAGGGTGTCTTCAAGAGGATAAAACTTTATCCCTTCACAATGATCACAGCAACAATCATTCTTTCCGTTGGAGGCACGAGGACACCTCCAGCTCCATTGGAGATGGGAGGGCGCCTCTAACAGTATTGTAGGGGCCTCCAGCCAAGCACGAGGGCGCCTTCTCCTTGAGACGCAAGGGTGTCTCCAAACCTCTTGTAAGGAACTAGATGCGCTAAACACACAAACGCGCAGCGAAAAATACTAGTTCCTTCAGAAGATCCATGTGAAGGGAAAAAGAAATTACTACATATACTAAGCTTTCTAACATGATAGTATTATACCTTTGTAGCGTGCTCACGGACTCCTGACAGCTCGGATCACAGCACGATCTCACGTTCGCGCCTCTACGGTATCCACACGAACAAGCGTTCGTTTATCTCACAAACTCAGAAGATGAAGATGAAACCACCTAAGGTTGTGCTAGCAACCTTGAGAAGGTTTCGACTAAGAGGAGAGGAGAGGAAGAGGAAGAGGAAGAAGCCAAAAATGAAGAAGTTACAAAAAAATGAGAGGAAAAATGACTTAAGTATTTTCATCTAATGAAAACACTTAATGTGCATTAATTCTGTTAATGAGCCTTAATGATCATTCACTCTCCATTAAGGACATATTTGAAAACCTCTCATTTTAAATTTAAAATTTGAAAATTAAATTACATGATTCATTGAATTCAAAATTAAATGAATTTCTTCATTAAGCCTCACTTGAGTCTAACTCAAATCTCCTCACTTGAGTCTAACTTAAGTCTAATTCACTTGAGTCTAACTCAAGTCTAATTCAATCGAGTCTTACTCAATTAATCTCATACAATTCAAATTCAATAAATCACATTTCATTAATTTGAATTGACTCCTTGAGTCCAGTTTGAATTGGACTTAATTCAACAATTAGATCCAATTGAGTCTAACTCAATAAGTCCAATTCCAATGATTCATCATATGAACCCATCTCCAAATCTACTTGTTCTTTGTGTGTGATCCAATAGGTTCTCGTAACGTTGGCAATGTATCTAAATCAATATTTAGATACATAGCAATGAGTGGCATCTAGCAAGGCATCATTGCTACCCAAGTGACGAGAAAGTCGAGATACGACCTAATCTGTCCGTGGCTATTATCTTGTATGACTTGGTCCCTCTATCCTTGATATCTAGGTTGATCAATGAGGCATAGACTATGTCATCCTCTTATCAACTTTTGTGTTTCTTGATCTCTAAGTAGACACACTCAATCAAATAAGCTCAATATCTCATATTGACTCATTTGCTATGGTCATGCTTTCTTGTGTCTTACTAATCAAGGGGCCCAGAGATATCGCTTCCGTCATATGGAAGGGATAAATATCATCTATATCACTCATATCCCTCCGCATAATTCATTGCATACCCAGTGATCGACTTTATTGTCCACCTTATTGCAGGTGACGTTTGCCGATACCAAAGTACACAACTCCTTATGTAGGGAACCGTAATGACTTCAGGTCAAAGGACTATTCATACCAATAGTCACATGAGAATGTTTATGACACTCATATAACGATCCATGAAACATTCTCATAGCGGGTCATTCAGTATATATTCTCTAATATATACCTATGTGTCAACCTGATATCTCATATCCATGACTTATGAGATCAAGTCATCCGTTGACCTACATGCTAGTCTCAACGCATTAATATTGTCCTTGTATATCAATGCTCGTCTAGGAATAGTTAAAAATAGTATTCTCTATAATATCTCACTATCAATTCAACCAATTGATAATAGATAAGAACCTACTACCCAAGGACATTATTATACTTATTCAATTGGCACTGAACTGAAATAAATATAATAACCAACTTTATCTTTTATTAATAATGATATATGATACAATAATGTGTCCTTTACAATCATCTCATAATTGGTACTAGGGCTAATACTAACACCTCTTAGAGGCACCTTCTAGTAGGCAGATTAGCCTCCAAGCTGATCTTCTTCACGTGGGTGATGCTTCGGTCAACCGGAGTTGAGCTCATTCGAACCCAATTCCGACCTTCTCCTTGAGCAGACTTCCTCCCCGCCTTCTAATCCCTCGAATATACCATGCGTCCTTCTCATCTGTCGATGTACTCTTCCGTAACTTCTCATCCCTCGGACATATCGAGCCCGTCAACTCCCTTCCCTTGATATCCTTCTCGTCCGTTGTATCTTCCGTTAGACTTCCTGTGCTTCTAAGTTCTTGCACACTTAGACACAAGGTATCAAACACAACAAAACCTAGCTTAACCCAGTTGATCACATCAACACTTACCCAGGGTACTTACAATCTCTCCCTTTTTGATGTGCATTAACTCCAAGTTAAGTTAGGGTAAGAAAGGCAAATTAACAAAAGTAAATTTTGATTTTGTAATTTATAATCAGTAAAGAAATTAATAAATATGCAATTAAATGCAATCGAACACAATTTGTAAAAAATTATTTCTCCCTTAGACTTAATCCTATTTCTCTCCCTTTAATTACATTAAAATAGAGGTAATCATTGAAAAAAAATCTAAAAAAAATTCTAAGGCTTACTAAAATAGTGATCAATTTTTAGAAAAATTATGGGGCTTATTATCCAATAATTTGAATTTCTAAAAATGAAAAACTAATTTTGCCAAAAATAATTTCAAAATTATTTTTAACCTTCTGAGAATTCTGAAAATTTTGTCACTATTACACACAACTATCCAGTGTAATAATAAAATTTCACCAAAAAAAAGATTAATATTAGTGAAAATTAATTATTTTATTCAAAAAGATGTATTTCTAAAAAAATACTTAAAAATAGATTTTAAGTTTGAAAAATCTTATAAAATTTTCTAAGTATGTAAAATAGAGCGTATACCTAAAAGAAATTAAAATTTTAAAAATTGAATGTTTAAGAATTTTTAATTTTTAAAAATTAATATTTTGAAAAAAAACATAGAAAATTTATTAACGGTCAGAAAATTTTTAAAAAATTTATTCTAATAGAAGATTTATTATCTTATCACTGTAAAAAATTTAAACAAAAAACTCTAATAGAAAGTTTGTACGAAAAATATTTTTCTAAGTAAAATAATTCTAATTTAGCAAATCAATTAAATTAAAGAAAATCTACTTTAAACATGATTTAGAAACCCAGTATAGGTTACTACCTACTGGATTAAAAAGATATTTTCTTGAAAATATATTTTTTGATTCTTTTTTAATTTCACCCTTGTGATATCTAAAATATCAATTTAATCCTTAAAATTTTTTAAAATTTTGAACTTGTGAATATGCATCACCTTTTAGTAGTTGTTCTAATTTTTCTTTTAACTAAGCATTTTTAATTTTAAGTCTGTCAAATTCTTCTAGTGAGCATGCTTTAGATAAAACTACTCTTATTTCTAGGTTTTCCTTTTTTAATTGTTTATTTTTTATTTTAAGCTTACATAGAGACTTATACATAGATTTTATGCCTGAATACAATTGATCAGAAGGTAGAAGACATATTTCACTTACCATATCAGATTTGAAGCTCGATTCTTCCCCTTTAACGTTGTTGTCTTCTGATGTTGCTCCTCCTTCATTGATACTTACTTCCGAGTTACTTGATTCTTCATGATTCGCCATCAGTGCAAGTCCAGAGTAAACTTGTATCTCAAATTCTGATGAGGAGCTTTCATCCTAGATAGCCTTAAGATTCTTGTGCTTGGATTGCCTTGGCCCTTTGTCTTTCTCCTTCTTAAGTTTTGGACAGTCATCCTTGATGTGCCCTTTTTTCTGACAATTATAGCATCGAACCTTTCATTTGCTCCTTGGATTCTTCTTGGCCTGCATTTCATTAAACTTGATAGATTTAAATAAAAAATAATTTTCTTACCATATATGCTTCTTGATCTTTTATAAGTAGGATTTTGGTGCATGTTTTTAGTTCTTAAATGGAATATTTAATATCTCTTCATATGATTAATTCTTGCTTTATCTTATATTTTATGAGTTGAGGTTCATGGAGAGCTTTGATGAATTTCCTTTATATTTTGTGTAATTTTATCTAATAATTGCATTTTGCTTTATGGGGAGTTTGGTTCATTGAACCAAATGAATTCGAATTGGGTCCAATCCATCAAAGTTGAGCCTACCTCTTGAGATTAACCCAAGTCAAGCCTCTCACCAAATCCCTAATTCATCCCTAAACCAAACCCAAATCTCCAATTAAACCCCAGTTCAAGAGAAGGTTTAAAAACCAAAATTCTCACGGATGAACAGTGGCTTGCACTACTGTTCATCCGCACCTGTCTTCCTTCTGTGCAATCGCAGTCCACCATCTTCTTCTAGATCTACTTCTTAGTAAGTAGCATTGGCATTAAAGCTTCATCCATTTGCTTCCAGGTCCTAATCATCTACACACTTTGGCAAGTGTTTTTCCGGAGCTCAATTCTTTTTTTGTGTTTTCACTGCTTCTGCCATAATCAGAGGTGTTTCTCCGGTGACAGTGGCTCTGCCTTCCATCAGCAAGCGTTGGCAGCATTCTTTCAATGTTACTGAGGCCTTTCTTTCTACGACACTCCATCATTCATCATCTAATCATCAGATCCAGAGAGTTCAAATTGTAGATTTTCATAATTCTGAGCTTGGCAGTTTCGATCTTCATCAGCTTCGCTTAGAGAGGTTTTCTTTGGTGTTGGTGAAGGTTAAGTTGAGTTTAGTGGGTGTGAGCTACTTCTTCAACACCGAAGTGAGGATTCCATAGAGGTTCCTTGTGTGACAGAAAGGAGAGACTTGTTAGAAGAGTAGTTTCATTCGGAGATGGTTTAGATTTAACTTCTGCAATCTCTATATTTCTGCAACTTTATTTCGGTAGATCTTGTTCTTAAATTTCTTGTTTCTTTAATTCTAATCTTTGTAGTTTAGAATCTGAAGGCTTGTTTTTGAAGATCTGATTTCTACAATCGAATTCAGCTTTTCTTGTTTCTGTAGCTAGAGTTCTGCGTTTCTGTTCTTCAACTTTCATATATTCCTGTAATTTCAATTTGTTTTCATTTTCTGCATTATTGATTTCTACAACTTGATTTTGCAACTTTTGTTTTTAAAAATCTTATTCTTATAAATCAATTCTTCAACTAGTTTTAGCAAATCCTATTTCTGCAATTTAAATTCTAAATTTTTGTTCTGTAATTTAGTTTAGCTGCAATTCAATTCTGCACTTCACTCTTAGTTTTGAAACTCTAGTTACTTCTGATCAGTTTAATTTCATAATCTTGCATTCATTTGTTTAGTTTAATTGTTATTAAGTAGATAGCTTGTTCTTAAGTGCAAGTCAGTTTAGCTTCTTGAGGATGATGATTAAGTGTAGTTTTGATTTGTTAAGTTTTTAGTTGCCCTTAGGGTTAATTTCTCTATTTAAATCAGATTTAGCTAATTATGTTTTGTTTCTTGATTGTATTTTGTTTCTTAATCAATAATCCAATAAACACCTAACAACCCCCAATTCTACCGAGAAACCCCCAAAAATAGACCTTAATCCAAAACCAACACTCTACTATTAATTTTCCTTGTGAGATTCGACTTGGGCCCTATGCTATATCATTTCTTCGGGTAGTTGAGGGTTTTCAAACACTTAATTATTTAGAGCTAATACGTGACACCTAATTATGAACTTATCAAATTTGGCATCGTTGTCGGGGCAACATAAATCAGATGCAAGCCCAAGGATCAAGTCAATTGCCTTCTCAAACACTTCCAAATCCAAAGAATGTTAGTGCTTTGACTATTCGAAGTGGCAAAACCACAACATAACCAATTAGAAATGTTCCAACTAGATCAAATGTTATTGCACCAATTCCATATTTGAATCCATCCAATGTTATACCAACTAATTTGAATTCAAAACCTATTCGACCAGCTTAGATTAGTGGCAAAAATACATCATAACAAGCTCAAACAGATTTAGGTTCAGTAGCACACGATGATTCAAATTCAGCTCCAATTTCAGCTCAAACATAGAGAAAGAATCACAACAACTAGGTGTTGAGACCTCTATACCATTACCTTTTCCTCAAAGGAGAGTTCAACCAAAGAAAAATGTAGAGGAAGAGAAAGCTAGAGAGTTTCAAGAACTTCTGAATTTATTTAGTAAAGTGGAGGTGAATGTGCCCTTGTTAACCGTGATAAATCAAATTCCAAAATATGCTAATTTTCTCAAGGATGTATGTGTGCATAAGAAGAAATTAAAAGGGAATGAATTGGTTAGTATGGGGGAAAATGTTTCAACCCTTATTCAACTAGTACCTCATAAGTGTGAAGATCTAAGAGTTTTCACCGCGCCATGTACTATTGGAAATTGTGTTTTTGAGGATGTTATGTTGGATTTAGGCGCTTCTATCAATGTAATACCGAAATCAATTTTTCTATCACTGGGTATTGGTGCTCTACAGTGTACAGAAGTTGTTATTCAGCTAGCCAACCGTAGTCATACCCACCGAGTTGGAGTGATAGAGAATGTTTTGGTTAAAGTGGGTGAGCTTATATTTCCAATTGATTTCTACATTTTGGATATGGAAAGTGATGTATCAACAAATAGGGCTCCAATCATTTTAGGAAGATCATTCCTTAAGGCTACCAAAACTAAGATTGATGTACATGTAGGAACCCTTTCTATAGAGATAGCAGACGTATGTGTTCAATTCAATATTTTTTATACGATGCACTTTATCTCACAGCTCCTCTCTGTGTCATCTTTCACGTTACCTTGAAATATGCTTCCCTTAGTCCACTCCTTTGCTCCTCATCCGGCGATCCCTCAGATGCACCATCCTTCACCGATCTCGAGGACCTGCGCCATAGGATGAGATTTTTCCAAACTTGGTTGCACTAAGTTCCTCATGCATTTCACTAATTCTTGCATGACTCAAACACATATCAAACCAATATGAGAAAGTCTAACTTAAACTCTTTGATACACACATCAAAACCATGATTGTACCTAATCAAACCTAGGTGATTGCACTCACAACTATTTCTTATCCCACCCGGTAGTAGTGCTTATTGATACTCCCCTTGGGAAGATTCTAACTAATCCTAAAGCAATTGGGTTGCTTATTAAATGGGTAACTGAGCTCAACGAATATGACATTGAATAATGGCTGCACCCTTCCATTAAAGTGTAGGCCCTTGCTAACTTTTTGGTAGAACCTGTACGAGATGAGAAACATGAACAGTGGATACATATATTGATGGCTCTTGAAACATTGAAGGTAGTGGAGTGGGGGTGATCTTGATCTTTGATCTCACCCCTAGGAGAAGAAATTAAGTTGGCAGTTTGGCTCATCTTCTAGACATCAAATAATATAGCTGAGTATGAGGTCTTACTCACAACATTACATGCTGCTCAGAATGTGAGTGTTGAATGGATTTTGATCAACATGAATCCCCATTTGGTGGTATAGTAGGTAAATGGAGTTTTCGAGATCAAGGATGAGTCATGCAAGAAATATTGTGAAGCCATGGAAAAAGCTAAAGAACATTTCATCGAAGTTGTGTTGAAACAAGTCCCCCAGACAAAGAATACAAAAGTAGATGAGTTGGTTAGATTAGCTAGCTTCTTAGATGATTGGACTTCTCAGGAGGTGGTGTCTCAGATTAAGATGTTGCTTCAATTGCCAACCAATTTAGAACTTGTTATATGTCAATTAGAGGACTAAGTTCCTAATTTGGGGTTTAAGGAGGATCTCGTATGTGCACAACAGCTTAGACAAAGAGTAACACAATTTTGCCTCATTGATGGAGCTCACTACAAAAGAGCTCGCGCGGGTCCACTTCTATGATGCTTAGGTGAGGAAGAAGCTAACTATGTACTATGAGAAATACATAAGGGAGCTTGTGAGAGACAAATTGGAGTTTGCTCTTTGACTCGTAAAGCATTATTAGCTGAATATTTTTGGCCCACCTTAAAGAAAGACTCAGTGCAGCTAGCGAAAACCTACAAAATCTGCCAAAGACATCCAATGTGGCATACTCGACTAACTGAGATGATAAGGTCATCAGTATTGGATCAGAAAGACGCTAGAGAAGGGGGTGAATAATGATCATCACTTTTTAGAAATCGAAAGTACACAGCGAAAAAGAGACACGAAAATTTAAACGTTAACACAAGTAATTTTTTACTTGGTTCGAAATCTTCGACGACTCCTACTCCAAGGCCCGCAAGTGAGAGTACTTTTGATAGACAATAACTATTAGTTTAAAAATGATTTATAAATATTTAGTACAATAACTGAACTATAAAAGTTACCAATAAATAGAAAGGAAATTTGAACTTCAAAATAGTCTTTTAGTGTCGTCAAAGCTTTTTCGGAGCAACGCACAAGAATGAAAGTCGTAGTACTTGTTATGTTGAAGCTACTGGTCGAAGTCCTTTATATAGACCTATTCCGGGCGTCTGGATTGTTGCTGACATGGCGATCTTTCATCGAAACTTGATCTGTCAAGTTTATCCTTCTCCGAGCGCCTAAACCCCCTCCGACACTTAGATTGTTGACGTGGGTTCGATCAGTCATCGCGCTCCATCTCAGCTTCTCAATGATTTTTTTAGTCCGGGCACCTGGACTAACCACGGACAGCCAGACCGCTCGGGTGCCTGGCCAGGCTACCTAGGAGAAGCTGGTTTGGGCGCCCGGACCAGCTTCGGGAACCTAGAGTTCGGGTGCCCGAACCCCTTCTAAGAGCCGGACTCTCTTTTTCAGCAACTTCTTTCCTGTAAAAAAAAATTAGTCTAGACAATAAAAAATATATTTATCCTACAAAATAAAGTTAGCACAATACAGTAAGATAGTAGGAGTAATTAATCCTGTCTCCTCGAGACTAGGATCTAGTCAATGTCTCAACTTAGGTTTCCTAAATGGACCTAAGCGGGGACTAATGCCTATAGTTCCCTCAGCTGGGAACACATCCTCACTGGATCTCTCCTTCGGTCGCTTACCTTTTACTTACCAACTGTAGTCGCTTGACTCACCTTTGACCCACCAGGTGTAACGCCCGAAAATTCTCAAATAATTATTAGAAATATCCTAGTAATTTTATGGAATTTTAGGATATTTTTATAGAATTTTTAGAGCAGCGGAAGTAGTAAAAACAAATAGAATCGTGAAATAGCCTACGCGGGAATTGAACCTGAGACTTATTGGGTCCTACGACTTATGGTGAACTCTAGTAACCAAGTGAACCCAGCAGGGCCGTGCTGAAAGAGAAGGGAATCAATTATATTTATGTTAGAGTTGGGTCGAATTACCCACTTAATATAAATAGAGAAATGATTAAGTGAGGTTTTATTTTTGATCGGGATTTCTTTCTCCCTCAAACCCTCACCGCCGAACCTCTCTCTCCCGCACCCTCTCTTCACGGCAAAGCCAAGGAAAGGCTAGGGTTTCATTCCTAGGGTCATAAGGGCTCCTTCTGGCAACAACTCCGACACGAGGACGCTCCTCTCCACGAGAAGAACACGTAGACGGAAGGAGATCACCGAAGGGATCTTCTCCACCGGAAAACTAGCGACTAGAATCGTAAGAAATCTAGCGCAGGAGGTAAGAAACCCCTCACCTGCAGTATAAGTAGCTTTCGTATGATTGTGTACCTTTAAATTTGCTATATGCAGATTTTTGTCGACATACAGGGTGTATTTAACCCTCCTCATAGATTTAGGGATTAGTCGAGCATCTCTAGATGGGCCGGACATGTTTTTCCCCTTTAGTTGGAGGTTTTAGACGTTGTCGGGTGCCTAGAGGTGATCTCCCTAATAGAGAGGAGAGATGACGTACACCAAGTGTTCGATAAAATAACCAGTATAGTTTTAGACAGTTTAACAGCTCAGTTAAATGCAACAAAAACATTTAAGATAGTATAGTAGTCTTGCTTCAGTTTTTACAGGACTAGATGTCCAATGGGTGGGCTCCCACAGTCGCATCTAGATTCAGACAACCTAGTTCTAGGTTTAGACAACCTAGTAAGAGCAAGACAAGCATTATTAGTTTATGATCAGTATTTTACTTTTAGCAGTGGCACTGTACTGGATCAGATATCCATTGGGTTGGGCTCCCATAGTCGTCCCTAGGTTCAGATAACCTAGTAAACCCTACTAGATTCAGAATTTGCAACCCCGGGTTTAGTTAGGGATGCGCGCATAGCAAGTACAGTTGCCGGACCCAAACAGCAGCATGATTATTATTTTAACCTATTTATGAAAATAGTTTTTAAAACTTCACAAATAATTATGTGGATTCAGTACAGCTTTAGCATTAGTTTAGAATTAGCTCAACTCAGTTCTTGTATCAGTTTAGTTTTCTATTGATACAATATGATAGCTATGTTAGCACTTGTTGCCATGACTAGTTTGTTTGTATGCCATGCTATGCTTTTACATGTTCAGTATATATTTCAAATAGCATGTTTTAAAAGCATGATTTCATCATATGCATGTTTTTGTGAGGTAGATGGTTTCTTACTAAGTGAAAGCTTACAGATACTTCTTTTCCTTATACTGCAGATAAAGGTAAAGGAAAGATGGATTAGCGGAGGCTGGAGGTTAATGCGATGAAGATGTGTGTGGAAGGAACCTGGAATAAAGATCTTGGAGAAATTAGCAAACTAAGACTTTAGTTTTTATATAATGTTATTTTCCGCATTTCTAGTTATTTTAATGCCTTGAATCGTGGAAGACTTGCTTAGATTGTTAGTACTTATGCTCATAATCCTAGTTATGTGTTATTAGTATGTTTCCAGCTATTATAGAACTCTTGAAGTTGAGTTTGGCACGAAACAGTGCTGAAATCAGAGTTTTGCTGCGAAATCAGAAACCCCAATCGATCAGTGGATCGATTGGGGGCCCTCAATCGATCAGCGGATCGATTGGGAGCCTGGTTCCACGAACAGTAAGCTTCTGGATCCATCAGCCGATCGATCCAGTCGCATTCTGTCGCAAACAGAGAGTTCAGGGATCGATCGTTCGATCGATCGGGAAATCGCTCCCGCGAACAGAGAGCACTGGAATCGATCACTGGATCGATTGGCCAGTCTAGATCGATCAGCCGATCGATCCAGAGTATTACCCTGAGCACAGTAGCGATCTGAATCGATTCATGGATCGATCCAACAGCTTGCAATCAATCGAGTTCAATCTGGATCGATTGGGAAGTTGGGTTTCGACCAAGAGACCTTGTAATTCAGCTTCTTGACCATAGGGGATGTAGGATATGCCATGTATACCTTAGATTGCATCCCTTAGTACAAGTAGGACCAAGAACTTGTATTAGCTTAGCAAGGTTTTAAATTAGTTCAACTTTTCCGCACCTTAAAAATAGCTAGCACAACATAATGTGACGGTCCAACCTTACAGCCTAGCCAGTAGGAGGCGGGTCGTCACACCAGGTCTTTCCGTCAGTTATCATGTCCATAGACTGAATTGAACTTCAGCCGATTGTTAGGTCCCATGGACCCAACCGGACTTTCCGCCTGATATCGGACCCCGCGGACCTATCTGGACTTCGTACCAGTTATTGGGTCCCACAGACCTAGTTGAATTTCAGCCTGATGTCAGGTCCTTCAGATTTGTCAACTCCTACACACTTGGTAAAACAATTAGATCAAAAGCAACCTAACTTTAATTCACTTATTATTCATCAAAACCTGAGTTAAATCATTAATACAAATTGCACCAACAATCTCTCCCTTTTTGATACAATGATAATCTGGGTTAAAGTTAGAGAAAATAATATTAAAAGACAATATTCAAAATGTAAACAAATGATCTCAGTTAGTTTTTAATTTAATCTACTTGATCAAGTTTGTTTATTCTTTTTCTACATTAACCCTTACCCTCCCCCTTTGACATTCATAAAAAAAACTAAGGTAAATAAGAACAAACATAATATGTGATAAATAATGTCAGACGTTAATACTGAAAATCTACACTTTGTAAGTATCAAAATTAGGGAGATGTTTGAACAAAAAAATTGTAAATATTTTTAAAGGCATTTTTTAAGTTAAAATTATTTTCCTAGTAAGGCTTTGTAAAAGAACTTTTTAAGTAAACTTCTTCAAAATTTCTAAGTAAAGTTTTTCAAAAATTACTAAGTAAACTTTCTTAAAAATTTATGAGTAAACTTTCAAAAATTTCTAAATAAACTTTTTAAAAAAAAATTGAGTAAACTTTTTCAAAAATTTCTACATAAACTTTTTTAAAAATTTTTGAATAAACCTTTTAAAAAATTTCTAAGTAAACTTTTACAAAAACCTTCTAAGTAAATATTTGTAAAGTAATTTAAAAGAAAATATTCTAATAAAAATTTTTAAAATAATTAAAAAAAAATGATTTTGTAAGAAAGCTTTTTCAATGAAAAATTTTCTAAGTAAATAGTAAAATTTTCTTAGTAAAATTTTTTAGTAAGTTTGAAAAAAAAAGTTTTCTAAGAAAATTTTTAAAGTAATTTCAAAGAAAAAATTATAAAATAATTCAAAGTAATTTTAATAAAAAAAATCTAAGAAAAATGCTTAAATTTAGGTAAGAAATATTTTCAAGATATTTTAAGAATATGGATTCAAAATACTTTTCCAAATTTTATAAATGATTTAATTTTTTTAAAACTTTCAAAACTATGTATTTCTCAATGCAAATAATTTTTCCAAGATGTGTTGAAGGTAAGTTGTTCAAAACAAATTTTGAAAAGGGTTTTTAAATCAACGTTTCAAAAAAATTTAGCGAATTAATTTGGAAAATATTTTCAGAATATATTTTTTAAAAAAGTGAAAATATTTTTTAAACAGTTGAATCCTTTCTCCCCCTTAAGTTAACACCTTCTGATTATTTTTTATAACTACAAAAAAATCTACCTAAATGTTTAGAGAATTTAATGTCAGTAACACTTATATTCAACAAATATATTATTTACATAAGTATTTCTATATACTTATTATAATTATTCATTAAAGTTTGATTAATTAAAATAAGATTATTTAAATTAATCATTAATTAAAAATTAACCTTGAATGTAATTAAGTTAAAATTAAATTTTAGGTTAAATGAAATGATTTGTTACCAACTCAATAATAGTTAAAAAATTATTAATAATCTATTGATTAACTCTTAATTCACTCATCAACTTAAATTTCTTATTAATTAATTGAGTTAATTAATTAATGAGACTATTAGTTTTAATTTTATTTTAATTTACTTCATCTTTAAGTTTTGATTAGATTTGGTTTAAGTTAACTTATTAATTAAATTAATTAATTTTATTTATTTTAAAAAATATAGGTTTAACTTTATTTAATTAATGTAAATTTTGTTTGTGTTTTTGATTTTATTCTATTTTAAGTTAGATTTAATTTATGTTTTAGTTAAGTGTTTAAATAATATTTTTAAAAGAATTTTAAAATAATTTTAGAAGATTTTTTTAAAAAGGATTTTTAAGATAATTTTTAAAATATTTTTAAAATAATTTTCAAAAAATTCAAAAAGAATATTTAAAAGAATTTTAAAAATATTCTAAAGTAATTTTTAAAAGATTTTGGAAATTATTTTATAATAATTTTTAGAAGGATTTTGAAAAGAATTTTAAAAGGATTTTTTAAATATTTTTTTAAAATAAAATAATAAAAATAATTTTTAGAAGGATTTTTAAAATAATTTTAAAATGATTTTTAAAATAATTTAAAAATAGTTTTTAAAAAATATTTTTAATAGGATTTTTAAAATAAGTTTTAAAAATATTTTTAAAAGTATTTTTAAAAATATTTTTAAAAGTATTTTTAAAAATAATTTTTTAAATATTTTTAATTTGATGTAATACGTTAATTAATTTTACTTTAACTTTAATTTAATTACTCAGTCAAGTAAACTATTATTTTAGAGGTGTCAACTAATTTAGTATCTCCCCTGAATTATTAAATTTGTGTTATATTTAATTAAATTTTAGTCAAGATTTAAAAGTTTTTAATTTTGAATTTATTAAATTATTTGAAATATCTTTGTTTAACCAATTGCATTTAATGTTTAAGTTTTTAATAATTTTTAATTTTGAATTAGTTAAATTATTTAAATTACCTTTCTTTAAAGATTTATCTTTAATATTTGACTTTTTATTAATTGTTGATTGTGAATTTGCTGGATTTAGTTTTGATTTTATTAAAGTGTTTAATTTTATCCTCATATTTTTTTTTATCTTTTATATTATTAATTGAATTTATTATATTAATTTTATTGGTAGATTTATCATTAAGTTTTTTATTTTGGATAGAAATATCCAAATTGACATTATCTAGATTATCAAATATTTTATTAAGAAATTTATCAGTTTTACCGATATTGAGTTCATCGATATTATTACTTAAATTTTTAGATCTATTTAAGTTTGAATTATTATTTAAATTTTCAGATATATTTAAATTTAAATTTTTTGAATTAATTACAACTAAAGTTTTTATTTATTATTTTATTTAATTTTAAATTTTTTTATTTAATTAAATCTAAATTTTCTGGATTTTCTGAATTAACTAAATATAAATTGTTTAATATATTTATAAGGGTATTTTTATGAATCTCTAAATCATCATACAGATTTATAGAAGAATTTTCAAAGCTACCATGGAAGGAGGAAGAAGAGGGAAGATTAAGAGTTACACTTTTCATCTTTTCTCAACTTATGAAAAATTCATTCCAAAAAATCTATTTATATTCATCGCATGAATACCAAGAGTTTTTTGTCTCTTTGTATTCCTCTTAATGGGTTGGATTATTATATTGGATTAACCATTAATCCAATAACCCAATAATCTAACTCATTGAGTCTAACCCATTAATCCAATGTGTCTAATTCGAATTGGACTCAATCCAATGAGTGGGTTCATTTGAGTCTAACTCAATGAGTAACCCAAAATGCCTAATCATCTCATGATTGGCTCTTAGGGCTAATTACTAATAATCTCCCACTAGCACTAGTGTCAATCACCACTAAGATGACACCAACACTTTGGATTTATCCATTATTCTTAATATCCTTAGTATTTTAGTCAAACTAAAATACCCATCTCCAAACTAATATGTTCTTTGTGTGTGACCCAATAGGCTCTCGTAACATTGGCAATGTATTCAAATCAACATTTGCGATACATAAGCAATGAGTGGCATCTAGCAATGCATCATTGCTACCCAAGTGACGAGAAAGTCGAGATCCGACCTAACCTTTCTGTGGCTATTATCTTGTAAGACTCAATCCTTCTATTCTTGATATCTAGATTGATCAATGAGGCATAGACCGTGTCATTCTCTTATCAATCTTTGTGTTTCTTGATCTCTATGTAGACCCACTAAACAAATAAGCTCAATATCTTATATTGATTCATCCGAGTATGATCATACATTCTTGTGTTCTACTAATCAAAGGACCCACAGATATCGCTTCCGTCATATGGAAGAGATAGATCTCATCTACATCACTCACACCCCTCTGCATAATTTATTGCATACCCAGTGATCGACTTTATAGTTCACCATGTTACAGGTGACGTTTAACGATACCAAAGTACACAACTCCTTATATAGGGAACTGTAGTGACTTCAGGTCTAAGGACTATTCATACCAATAGTCACATGAGAATGTTTATAACACTCATATAACGATCCATGAAACATTCTCATGGCGGGTCATTCAGTATATATTCTCTAATATATACCAATGTGTCAACCTGATATCTCATATCTATGACTCATGAGATTAAGTCATCCGTTGACCTACATGCTAGCCTCAACGCATTAATATTATCCTAGTATATTAATGCTTGACTAGAAATAGTTAAGAGTAATGTTCTCTACAATATCTCACTATCAATTCAACCAATTGATATATTGTAAGATTAGAACCTTCCACTCTAGGACATTATTATACTTATTCATTCGACACTGAATTGAAGTAAATAGAATAACCATAACCTTTGTCTTCTAATGAAATAACGAAATATGATACAAAATGTCCTAAGTCAATCAACTTTTGATTGCCTCTTAGGGCTTACATTAACAATCTCCTTATGTCACTAGTGTCAATCACTGAAATATCTAATATCCATTAACCTAGTGTGACCATCATGCTTAGCTTCCTCGGTGCCAAAGCCTTGGTCAAAGGATCTGTAATGTTAGCATTGTTTGGTTCTCTGCATATCCTCATATCTCATATATCGATGATCCCTCGAATGAGATGGAATCATTGTAGTATCCAATACCTAAGACCATTATTTAAATAAAATACATGTCCTAACTGTGATCTAGAATCATCCTTGTCAATTTTGGAAGTTTGCACCACTGTAACCCTTTACAACAAGCTCTTCATCGCCTCCAAAGATCAAGAAATAATCTTGAGTTCTTCTCAAGTACTTAAGAATATTCTTGACTGTTGTCCAGTGACCTTCACCTGGATCTGACTGGTATCTTCTTGTCATATTTAACGCATACGAGGCATCTGTATGAGTACAAAACATGGCAGTCATGATATACCCTATAGTAGATGCATAAGGAATCTGATCCATGCGGTCCCTTTCTTCCTTAGAAGAAGGACATTGAGTCTTCGAAAGACTCACACCATGTGACATCGACAGGAATCCCTTCTCGGAATTCTGCATGACAAAACGTTTAAGCACCTTGTCAATATATGTACTCTGGCCTAGACCAAGTCATCTCCTGGATCTATCTCTGTAGATCTTAATGCCTAAAATATAGGCTGCTTCACCTAAGTCCTTCATTGAGAAACAATTCTTAAGCTAAGTCTTCGCTGACTGAAGAGTAGGGATATCATTTCCAATGAGAAGTATGTCATCTACACACAATATGAGAAAGATGACTGTACTCCCACTAACCCTCTTGTAGACACAAGGTTCATCTTCATTCTTGATGAAACCAAACGCTTTGATTGCATCATTGAATCAAAGATTCCAGCTTCTAGAAGCTTGCTTTAATCCATAAATGGACCGTTGTAACTTATATACCTTTCCAGCATTCTTTGGATCTACAAAATCCTCAGGTTGTGTCATGTACACATCCTCGAGTAGATTTCCATTAAGAAATGTAGTTTTGACATCCATCTACCAGATCTCATAATCATAGTAAGCAGTAATAGCAAGCAATAATCCGAATGAACTTGAGCATCACAACTGGTTAAAAGGTTTCATTATAGTTTATACCATGAATCTGCTTGAATCCTTTAACCACCAATCTATCTTTATAGGTATGCATATGACCATCCATGTCAGTCTTCACCTTGAAGACCCACTTACACCCAATGTGTTTGATCCCTTCAGGTGGATCAACCAAAGTCCATACTTGGTTAGTGTACATGGATTCCATTTCGGATCTCATGACCTCTAGCCATTTCTCATAATCTAGGCCCTATACATCTTCCTGATAAGATATGGGTTCGTTGAGACCAACTAGCACTACATCACTATTGTCAGACAAGATAAAAAAATATCTCTCAGGTTGACGACGAGTCCTATCAGACCTGCGTAGAGCTTATGCTACTTGAATAAGTTGTTGCTCCACAACTCCTTATAGTGTAAAAAAATCATGATCCACAACATCTTGTGGTACCTGTTCAATTTCCATCAAGGCTTCGGTGCTAGTTTGTGTATTTTGAATTTTTTCAAGATCGACTTCACTCTCACTAGTTTTTCTAGAAATAAACTCCTTTTCTATAAAGACATCAGTTCAGGCAACAAACACCTTGCCTTATGTGGGATTATAGAAATAATATCCATTTGTTTCCTTGGGATATCCAACAAAATATCATTTGTCTGATTTGAACCCTAGTTTATCTGAGACTTGTCGTCTAACGTAAGCTTCACAACCCCAAATCTTTATAAAAGACATCTTGGGACTCTTCCCTGTCCATATTGTATATGGTGTCTTTATGACAGCCTTGGATAGAACTCAGTTAAGTGTGAAAGTAGTCGTCTCTAACATATCCCCAGAAGAAAGTAGGAAGATCTGTATGACTCATCATTGATCGTACCATATCTAATAAAGTACAGTTCCTTCTTTCTGATACACCATTCCATTGTGGTATTCCAGGTGGAGTGAGTTGAGACATGATCCCACACTCAACGAGATGATCATAAAACTCTTGGCTAAGGTATTCCCCACCTTGATCGGATTGAAGCATCTTAATACTCTTACCAACTTAGTTTTGTACTTCATTGTAACGCCCGAAAATTCTCAAAGTAAATTTTAGAAATATTCTATTATTTTTCTGGAATTTTAGAACATTTTTATAGAATTTTTGGAGTAGTAGAAGTAGCAAAATTAAATAAAAACATAAAACAGCTTAAGCGGGAATTGAACCCGAGACCTATTAGACCCTACGACTTATAAATGACTCTAGTAACCAAGGGGCCCCAGCAGGGGTGTGCTGAAAGGAAAGGAGAGCAATTATATTTAAGGTTCAGTTGGGGTGTATTAATCACTTAATATAAATAGGGAAATTAAGTGTAGAGTTATTATTTTTGGATCGGCAACTCTCTTTTCCCTCGCCCTCGCACGCCGCCCTCTCTCCTCTCCCGCACCTTCTCGGCACGCCAAGCCCAAGAGACCTAGGGTTCCATCCCTAGGGTCGTAGGAGCACCTTCCGACGACAACTCCGGCACGAGGACGCTCCTCTCCGCGAGAAGAGCGCGTAGACGTAAGAGGATCGCCGAGGAGATCTTCTTCTCCAGAAACCTAGCGATCAGATTGTAAGAAAACTTAGCGCAGGAAGTAAGTAACCCCTCACCTGCAGTATAAGTAGTTAATCGTGCATTTTTATGCTTTTAGTTCAGTCTTGTGCATGATTATCCAGTTAAGGAGATTTAGAGCACACCAAGTGTTCGATAGAATTACTAGTATAGTTAAATGCCACAGTAGGCACTCTAATAGCTTAGTTAAATGTCATAGATGCATTTAAATAGCATGCTTAATCTTGTTTCAGTTTACATGGGACTACGGTCCAATGGGTGGACTCCCATAGTCACCTCTAGGTTCAGATAACCTAGCTCTAGGTTCAGATAACCTAGTAAAAACAAGATAGGATAAATCAGTTTATAAACAGTATCTTACTTTTATCAGTGACACTGTACTGGACTCTCAATTGTCCTTGGGTTGGGCTCCCATAGTCGTCCCTAGGTTTAGATAACCTAGTAACTCTACTAGATTCGGGACTTGCTACCTCGGGCCTAGTTAAGGACGCGCGCGCACAGCAAGTACAGTTGTCGGGCCCATCAGCAGCATGTTTATTATTTTTATCTATTTATGAAAATAGTTTTCAAACTTCACAAACCAGACATGTGAATACAGCTTAGCTTCAGTTTAGTTTTCTTGTTGATATAACAAATAGCTTTATGTTCAGTTTTTGATTGTCATGACTTGTATGCCAATATGCCATGTTTTAGCATGTTCAGCATGATCATCAGCATGTATTTCAAATAGCATCTTTCAAAAGCATGATTTCATCGAATGCGTGTTTTGTGAGGTAGATGGTTTCTTACTAAGCTCCCAAGCTTATAGTTTCATTTTCCTTATACTGCAGATAAAGGTAAAGGGAAGATGGATTAGCGGATGCTAGAGTTCAATGCGACTAGATGTGTGTGAGAAGGAACTTGGAATAAAGACCCTTGGAGACTAGCAAGTCTAAAGACTTATTATTTCTTATAGTGTACTTTTCCACACCTTTAGATGTTTAAGTGTCTTGAATTATGGAAGTTATGCTTAGATTACTCATTGTCTGTATATTAGATAGCTAACCATGAGTAATGACATGCCTAGTAGTAGTGTGGTGTTTTTGTTGGTTTCTGAAGGTCCTGTACAAGGTTGGGTCTGATTTCTACAGAATCAGAAACTCAATTGATCAGTCGATCGATTGAGGTATCCTCAATCGATCAGCTGATCGATTGGAAGAAGTCCCCTCATACAGAACGCCATTGAGTCGATCAGCTGATCGATTGAGGAGCCCTCGATCGATCAGCCGATCGATCGAAACGCGACTTCCGCGTACAGAGAGCGGATGAGTCGATCAGCTGATCGATCGGTCAAGGATCGATCAGCCGATCAATCGGGAATTAAATTTCCACAAACAGAAAGCCTCTGAATCGATTATTGGATCGATTAGCAAGGCTGAATCAATCAGCCGATCAATTCAGAATTGACCTCCGTGCACAGTAGCACGTTGAATCGATCAGTGGATCGATTGATATGTTCCAATCGATTGAGTCCGTCCTGGATCGATTGGGAAAGCCTGATTTTGGCTAGAGAGCTCTGTTTTCAGTTCCTGGATCATATGGGGAGTTTAGATTCCACTTCTTCGTATATGTACAACAATGAAAGGGTAATTTAAACATAAGTTACCGATTCTAATAGTCATTAGCAGAGTAAGTTTTAATTAGTCAGTGTTTCCGCACAGAATAGTTAGCATAATGTAACCCCCGACCTTACAACCTAGTCAGTAAGAGGCGGGGCGTTACATTCATTCTTGAATTCTTTGAACTTTCAAAGGATTTTGACTTATGTCTCATCAGATACACATAGTCGTACCTACTGAGATAATCAGTAAAAGTAATGAAGTAATGTTAGCCTCCTCTAGCTGCCATTCTGAAAGTGTCACATACATCAGTATTTATGAGTCCTAATATATTATTAGCTCTTTCGTTGTGTCCACTAAATGGAGTCTTTGCCATCTTGCCTTGAAGACAAGATTCACATGCCTCATATGATTCAAAATCAAATGAGTCTAAAAGTCTATCCTTATGGAGTTGGGATATGTGACTCAGGCGACAATGTCAGAGATATGTTTGGTTCAAATCATTAGATTTGAACTGTTTGATATTTATGTTACATATTAGATTTTTCTAAGTCTAGAATATAGAGGTTATTCATAAGCGGTGCACTACAATAGAATATATCATTGAAATAAATGGAACAAAATTTACCCTTTATTACAAATGAAAAACCTTTCTTGTCCAAACAAGAAATAGAGATAACGTTCTTTGTCAAAGTAGGCACATAACAACACTCTTCTAGTTCTAAAACAAGCCTAATGGGCAAATATAAGGAATATGTTCCTACAGCGACAGCAGCAACTCTTGCACCATTGCCTACTCGTAGGTACACTTCGCCCTTTGTCAATGTTCTACTATTTCTTTGTCACTACACATTAGTACAAATGTGAGATGTAAACTCGGTATCTAATACCCATGAAGAAGAAATAGGCAGATTGACTTCTATAACATATATACCTGAGGCAGAAGTCTCACTTTTCTTCCTTTTCAGTTCCTCTAGGTATAACTTACAGTTCCTCTTCCAGTGTATGGTTCACCACAATGAAAGCAGGTTCCTTCCTTAACAACCCCACCTTTAGGTTTAAATGCATGAGTCTTGCCCTTCCTTTGGCTTGGGTCTTACCTTTACCTTTAGGCTTCTACTTGCCTTTGCCCTTAGACACCATCGAAATGGTACTAGGCTTTGCCTTCTTAAGGTTGAGTTCAGCAGTTCTCAACATGCTCAACATCTCAGGCAGCGGTTTATCAATTTCATTCATGTTGTAGTTCATGACAAATTGACTATAGCTATCGAGAAATGACTGCAAGATAAGATCAGTGGTCAATTCTTGACCTAATGGAAATCTCAATCGCTGCAGGTTTTCTATATACCCAATCATTTTGAGTACATATGGACTTACAGGACTTCCTTCTTGCATTCTGTATTGAAACAGTACTTTAGAGATCTCAAATCTCTCATGTCTTGCTTGTCCTTGATATAATTGTCTAAGATGTTCAACCATATCATAAACATCCATGTTCTCATGTTGCTTCTGAAGCTCAGAGTTCATGGTGGCGAGCATAAGGTATGATACATCTAATACATCATTTTGATGCTTCTTGTAAGCATCCCTATCAGTTCTAGTGGCAATAGCAGGGGGTACTTCAGGAATAGGCTGCTCTAGGACGTACATTTTTCTTTATTTCTTGAGAACTATTCTCATGTTTCTATACCAGTCTAGGAAATTAGCTCCATTGATCTTGTCCTTATCAAGGACAGATCGTAGAGATAGTCTTCTACGTACTATATGACATGGTAATCTACAACAATAAAATACAAAAATAGGTATCATATTAAGATCATTTAATTAGGCCTTTGATTAAATGATTATCCCACTGAATTCTAAAGTTTGGTAGGAGCAAGTCACTACTAGCTCTAAACTCAAAAGTAAAGACATTCAAGTGGGACAAGATCCACATTATACCTCATCTTGAGTTAGCTTTGACTAATCACCCAAGACTTGTACACATTAGGTAGGCAACGTGTACCAATTGGACAAGATCCATATTATACCTTATCTTGAGTTAGCTTTGGCCAATCTCCCAAGACTTAGTACAACTTAGATAGATAACGTTTACCAATTATATCCTATGTAACTCTTGTATCTTTAGGTGAACAAGACTATTTGTTCGTTTGCCCATCTTATGAAATTTGCATTATAACTCATCTTGAGTTAGCTTTGGCTAATCGCCCATGACTAGTATAATTTGAGTTTCATCATATAGGATATGCCTCTAAGTTCTCAACTTAGTTAAGTCACACTCAAAGTCCAATAGTCGGACATCACAATTGTTCTGTCGCACTCTACCAAGATAAAACGAGTCACTTTGCTTTGGCAAACCTGACTACAAATGATCGGGGTAGTAGTGACTATCAAACTTTGGTAGGCATATGAAAAAGGATCTAATTACGATAGCTACACATGCATCATATATTGATGGCATATCATGACATACATCAACATATATGCTAATTTAAACATGACATGGTTATGACCCCATCACTACAATCTTCTCAAGCCAATGAGAAGATCGAAAGGTTAACCTAGATCCAAGCATCTTCTCCAAGTGTTTCCTTGGTCGTCGTGTATTGTTGTCCTTCTCTCTTTTTCACCGTCGTCTAGTAGACTAATTTCTCTCTAATTTGTACATTACAAAATCTAAAGAAACCTTAAGTTACATTCGAGGGTAGTCTAAATTTACAACAAGAATAAAAAAGAAGAGGCACGATACGCAGGCCATATTATGAATTGCAATATACACACACATTCAATCACATTGGGCTTAAAGGTCATAATCATGCACCATGCCATATAACATTCATAATATTTTATGACATAAAATTTACTATAATTTCAACAACAAAATATGAGCCGCAACGCCACGACGGGCAGGGTCAAGGGGCAGCGCCCCCGAAACAAAATTTATTTTGCATACTCATTTTATGAGTTGCTGCTATACCCGAGACCCTACTACCGACAAAACCTTTCTGTTCACAACAGTATTTTGGTTGAGACCAATTTGGCCAAAACCTAGTTTGGCTGAAACCTTGGATAACCGAGACATAGTTTGGCCGAAAACTTTGTATGGTCGAGACCTAGTTTGTTCACAACAACTTTATTTCAGTCCCAACAAAACAAAGGACTAATAATCTTGTAAATCACAGTAAATCTATCATGCAATTTCTATATCACATATAAAATTCTAAAACTTAGTATATGCCTTCGCAAGTGGCTCTGATACCACTATTGGGATCTAGCGCGCTAAACACGCTTAAGCGCAGGGAAAAATTAACTAGATCCTCTCCAAAAGATCCATGCAAAGGAGAAAATAATCATATACTAAGTTTTACATGAGAGGTATACCTTTGTTGCGTGCCCTTCGTAATCCCGACAGTAACTTTTTCTTTGGATGTAGATCTTAGCGCGATCAAGCGTCCGTGCCTCTACGGTATCCACATGAACACATCCTTCGTTCGTCACATGAACGAAGCCTTCGGAGAAGAACCACCTTCATGGTGCTAGCCACTTATAGAAGTTAGGCCAAGAGCAAAAATCACCCAAGGAGGAAGAAGGAGGAAGAAGAGGGAAGATTAAGAGTCACACTTTTCATCTTTTCTCAACTTATGAAAAATTCATTCCAAAAAACCTATTTATATTCATCCCATAAATACTAAGGGTTTTTTGTCTCTTTGTATTCCTCTTAATGGGTTGGATTATTATATTGGATTAACCATTAATTCAATAACCCAATAAGTCTAACCCATTGAGTCTAACACATTAATCCAATGTGTCTAATTCGAATTGGACTCAATCTAATGAATGAGTTCATTTGAGTCTAACTCAATGAGTAACCCAAGAGGCATAATCATCTCATGATTAGCTCTTAGGGCTAATTACTAACAGACCTTACATAAGTCATCCCTTGAAAGGAGGAACTGAAGTCGGAGGGGTACTCGGCCCTGTCTCACTAGGATATGAACTAGAGTGGAAGGATAACAACTCAGTAGGTATCAAGAACCTTGGCCACATTGAGCAAGGTGGAATTAGTGCCACTTAGAGGATAACCTGCTATTGCAAATTACGCCACTTAACCTTAATGCCCAATTTTAAGAAGGAAAAGAAGTGACTCATCAACTATTTGGTAAAAAATTGGATCATCCAATTTCTAAGCTTCCAATACTTTCCTCTGCTAAGATAATTGTTTTTGTTCATTGGCAAGGGTGACTTCTAACTCAATAATTTTTTAGTCAGCTCTTTTGTCCGAATTGAGAGGTTAGCTATTTTCTTTGATGCATCTGCCTTCTCTACCTCTTCAATCTTGGTCTTCTCCTCGACTATGTGAAGACAAGTCATCAAGAAAGATATCTTTTCCCAAGCCTCTTGTTCCCTCTCCTAGATGACTTCCCAGTCTTTTAAAATAGTTTACTCCCTTGATTGAGTGACTTCCAAGTCCTTCAGAATTGTTGTTCTCTCCTCTAAGTGGCTTCTATATCTTGGACCAGCTAGTTATGCTCTCCCTAAAAGGTGTCAGTCCGGGTTTACCCTTCAGCCATCCTAGCCTCAGTAGTGTTAGGACCTTTGTGTTCGGCTAGAGGGGGGGTGAATAGCCTTTCTTTCGCTTTTGACCTACAACTTGTTAGTGGAAGATAAAGGAAACAAATGAACAAGTATGAAAACAAAAATTCAATGCTAACTCCCTTTGTTTACTTGGTCTCCACCTCCTTGAGGTGACTAATCCAAGGCGCACACACCCACACAATGAAGTTCCACTATAAACTTCTCCTTCTCGAATGACAATCGAAGGTGGAGAAACCCTTACACAATCTCCTCTTCCTTTTACAAAGTGAAAGTTAGGATCAGAAGGAAGAGTATGAGTATCTGTAGGCTTGAGGATTACTTGATGAGCACTTTTTCGATTTTAGAACAGTTGGTTATCTCCAAGCTCTAAGAATTGCTTTTATAGTTTTCCCGACATCAGTCGACTGGTATACCTATCAGTCGACTGATGGGCTTTAACGACACTAAAGATTTGACGAGATTTTGAGCCGCCACTTCATAACGGTCATCTACCAGTCGACTGGTACCAGTACCAGTCGACTGGTACTTGCCTCCAATTGCCCTGGCGACATTCTGTCCATTCTGTGCCTTGGTACCAGTCGACTGGTACCTTATACTTCTGAAATTTACAGCAGTTTGTACCGTCTCAGTTTTACATTATTTTATACACTTGAATTTACTTCCTTAGCTTAGACTTCAAGCCTCCAAGCACCTTCCCTCAGCCTTACGCCCCTAGGATGCTTCTGTCTTCACGACTCCTCATCCTTGCGCTTGCCTTCAAGGGCTACCTTTGGCTCCGTCATGCTAAGTCTCCTTTTTGCCAATAGATCACACCTCCGGATCTTTCCTTGCCAAAACTTCATACTTGGTCTTTTCTTTGTATCTGCTCACTCAATACTTATGTTAGATCACAATTAATGCCTAGCTTAAACTATTTTAACCAAACATCAACAATGAGTAATGTCTTGAGCAAGATTGCTCCAACAATCTCCCCCTTTTTGATGTTTGGCAAAATGTGTTTAAGTTAGGTCTTTAAATATACAACATCTAGAAAGTATGATGATATTCACGAAGCATAAGCATACCAAATATCTTCATATAACATGAATCATGAATGAAGCATAAGCATACAAAATATCTAACTTAAGATATCCACATCTCCCCCTTTTTGCCACACACAAAAAAAAAAAAAAAATTACAAATCCCCCTTAATCCATGATATCGTCTAAGAGCAAGTGATAGGAAGAAACAAATGACAGATAATAAAAGAAGACATATGCGAATATAAAGGAGCTTACAAACCAGCAAGAAAGAGAAAAAGAAGCAGCAGTGAAAGAAAATAAGCACGAGTCACATAATGTCATAACACCAGGCGTACATCATAGTCAGGAAGCTAAATGTTCGAGATGAACAGAATATAGCACTGTCGAAGCCAAAACACATCTCGACACCAACATAGAAAGAAAACCAGAATCATAGTCCTAGTGATCATCACTGGGAGGAGGTGGAGGAGCCTGGTATGTCAGATCCCAGCGCTGCAGCATCGCATACATATCCGCCTGACGCTGCTGAGAAGCAGTCCAATCCTGTCGGAACCCCCGAAACTCCTGAAACCCCTGGCGTACTGTCTCCTCCAGCTGAGTCAATCGAGCCTCGACAGTCACAGGGACTGGATGCGGTGCCAATGCAGGAGGAGGTACGTCAGCCTCCTCAGCGTCAGAATCATCCGCCTCCTGAGCACGCCATACCATCTCCCCCTGGCGTCTCTCAATACCTGCAAGAGACATCTGGCGGGCCCCAATCTGATCATAGTCCTTAGATAATTGATGCAGTTGACCCCTCATGACATCAAGACCCCGAGAAGCAAAGAAAGACGTCAGGATGTGACAGTAAGGCATGTACAACTTCTCATTAGAAGGACTAGAGAAGTGCACGATGGACTCAAAAACGTGAAGAGCGATGTTGATGTCGAGCCGGTGCTCCAAAGCATACATCATGACCAGATGGGGCAGCCGAATCTTGGCTTGCCCCCGAGTGACTATAGGTAAGATACACCCAATAACAACCTTATAAAGGATGTTGCTGCGGGCAGACATACGGGTAGCATTGAAGATGCGCCGCAGAGGAGCTCGGGGGGCATTGAAGTAATACTGATGTATCACTTCAATGGACAAATGAGAGAGTGAATCGGTGAATGGCTCAACAACTGTAGGAAAACACGTAAAGGAGCTCTCAGAAGCCCGACACTCTAGAAAAGACTTGAGAATGCTGGGAGTGAACTCAATATCGACACAACCTACACGAGATACCCATGTATGACCTCCACTACCTCTAGGATGCAAATTGATGTAGAACTCCTTACATAAATCCAGATTGACTAAATGCGTGCAATGCACTAACTTATCTAAACCAAAATACTGAATGATCTCCATGACATCTGGTACAATTGTAGTAAAATAGGTCTGATTCAGATACCGACAGGGTATCATAGCGAAATCAGTAGCCGCAAATAGTTGTCGTGCGGCTTCGGATCGGAATCGATCCCCCGAGGGAACGGGAGCAGACTGCCAGGAGGTTCCCTCACCAGCCCTGCGTTTTTGCCTAACCCTAAATGTGGTAATGCAATGCATATGATCCAAAAGTAACCCCAAAACAGGGAGAAGAGCACAGAATCACAGCAAAAAATAGCAAAAACAGCAAGGTATTAGGGTTAAATCACACTTGATCTTGAGAAAAGATGAGGGAGAAGGATTACCTTCGTTCCATAGCCACGAAATCAAGGAAGAACCGAGGAAGAAGGAGTTGTGGTGAGGACACGAGCCGACGGGCGTTGAGAGGCCGCAGGAGAAACAAAACTGAGCAATGAGGGAAGATGAGGACAGATCGAGAAAGAGAAGGAGGTTTAGGCGGCCGGAGAGGACAAGAAACGGCGACGAGCCGCGCTGGAATCCAGGCGGCAGATGAAACTAGGGTTTCCATCGGGCCACTGCACGCGGAAGGATATATAAAAACGCGAGTACCAGTCGACTGATGCTTTCATCAGTCGACTGGTGCCTAAAACAGAAACCCACAGAATCATTCTGTTCGCAAAAGTCACTGTTACCAGTCAACTGATACCTGAACCAGTCGACTGATACCAATTCTGGCCTTATTCTGTCCGAATTTCAGAAACCTACAGATAATTATACCAACCTCCAAAAATTCTCAAATTTGGTGGAGAAGTATATTTTAACCTTGTCTATTCGGGAAAAATATGTATAAAAATATGTCTATCATAGATCCTAAGATTGACACATGCTTTAACACTAGTTAGATTATGTAGTATATCGTTGAGTGAAAGTCCCAATTTGAACTTCCCTATAGGTGCTGTGCCTATATTAGAACAAGGCTTCTTTCTTACACCTCTTTATATGGTATTTTCCATATCAACTTAAATTTCATACAATAGGTTGTGATATTTGTATTTGAAAGAAATATCCAATCATGTTCAAAGAGCTATGTACACATTAATTGTGCACAAGCCTTCCCAATGATTGGTCCACTTAAGGATTAATGTGACTAGATGTCATGTTGGCCCAAAGTCATGTATCATGACAAACATGTTGAACCAAAGACATCATCCTAAACATCTCACATGGTATCTAATTGAAGAAATACACAAGCAAGGCTCCTTAGGGCTATGTGAGAAGAAAAAAAACATAATGTGATGTAAAAACATGCGATGCTATACTCACTATTCTACAAGACACATACCAAGTTCCCTCCTAATAGAGGTGAACTCTACTTCGGGCAAAGGCTTGGTAAAAATATCGGCAAGATTAGATTGAGATTCAACATAAAGTAGTTCAATGTCTCCTCTTGTCACATGATCTCTAATAAAATGATGCTTCACCTCAATGTGCTTTGTCCTAGAGTGATGCACAGGATTTTTGGTTAAGTTGATGGTGCTAATATTATCACACAACACCTTAACTTTGGAATAGTGACACTCATAATCTTCTAAAGTATACATCATCCAAAGCAATTGAGCTACACAACTACCCATGGCCACATACTCGGCTTCGGTTGTGGATAAGGCCACACAAGGTTGTTTTCTACTACTCCAACTTACAAGGGAAGGTCCAAGAAATTGACAACCACCGCCAGTACTTTTTCTATCTAATTTGCAACCCGCATAATCGGAATCGGTATACCCAATCAACTCAAAATTCCTAGTCCGAGGATACCAAAGACCTACATTAAGGGTACTCTTGATGTATCTCAAAATTCTCTTTACCGCTACTAAGTGTGATTCTTTGGCACATGATTGGTATCTTGCACACATTCCTACGGCAAATATTATGTCCGGTCTACTAGCGGTTAGGTATAGCAAACTACCAATCATGCTCCTATATAGTTTTGGATCAACTAATTTCCCTTCTTGATCACTATCTATCTTGGTATTAGTCCCCATAGGAGTAGATGCTCCTTTAGCATTTTCCAACCCAAATTTCTTAATAAGTTCTTTAGCAAATTTGGTTTGGTAAACATGGGTTCCTTCGCTAGTTTGCTTGACTTGTAATCCTAAAAAGAAACTCAATTCTCCAACAAGACTCATTTCAAACTCACTTTCCATGTGTTTGATAAAGTCATGAAGAAGTTCATTATTTGTTGAGCCAAAAATGATGTCATCAACATAGACTTGTGCAACAAAAATTTCCCCATCCTTAGACTTTAGAAATAATGTTGGGTCAATTGTTCCTCTTCTAAAGTCCTTGGAGATTAGGAAGGATGAAAGTCTCTCATACCAAGCCCGAGGTGCTTGTTTTAACCCATATAATGCTTTCTTAAGCTTATAAACATGGTTTGGGCAATCTATATTTTCGAATCCGGGTGGTTGCTCTACATAAACCTCTTCTTTAATGAAACCATTTAAGAAAGCCGATTTTACATCCATTTGGTGGAGTTTAAAACCCATGTAAGCGGCATATCCTAATAATATTCGGATGGACTCTAACCTAGCTACCGGAGCATAGGTTTCATCATAATCAAGTCCTTCCACTTGATTGAAACCTCTAGCTACCAACCTAGCCTTATTTCTAGTGACTCTCCCTTGATCATCCAACTTATTTCTAAAAACCCATTTTGTTGTGACGATTGTACTCC
Organism: Zingiber officinale; assembly: GCF_018446385.1. Taxonomy (NCBI): domain Eukaryota; kingdom Viridiplantae; phylum Streptophyta; class Magnoliopsida; order Zingiberales; family Zingiberaceae; genus Zingiber; species Zingiber officinale. The sequence continues at coordinate 108,785,668 of NC_055995.1, read as the reverse complement.
CATTAGGTCTTGGAACCAACTCCCATACATCACTCCTTTCAAATTGGTTCAACTCTTCTTGCATTGCTAAAATCCAATCCGTATCAAGTAAAGCATCATTAATTGTTTTTGGTTCAAGTTGTGATATTAGAGCAATTTGACTAGTATGATCCCTAAAGTAGGATCTAGTCCTTACCCCTTGTGCCACATCTCCAACTACTTGATTAATAGGATGATCTTGATGGTGCCTTAAGGTCCTTGGGGTAATGGAATCATCATTTTTGGAAGTATCATTGTTTACATTGTTTCTTTCATCATCCGAACCATCTCTTTCTCCCCCTAGATCAATACCCCCTAATTGTAGATTTTGCATTTCTTGAGTGATGTTTTGATTATTTTCAATTATATCCTTGTCAATAGAGGATTTTCTAGGATAAGTCCTAGTAGACTCATCAAACTCAACATTAGACGATTCCTCAACCATTTGAGTCTTTTGTTGTATACTCTATATCCTCTACTAGTGGATGAGTATCCAACTAAAATTCCCTCATTAGACTTGGGCTCAAATTTTCCTAAGTCATCTTTGGTATTGAGAATATAAACCTTACAACCAAAGACCCTAAAATAGTGAATTGTAGGAATTGTGCCATTCCATAACTCAAATGGTGTTTTCCCTAAAAACTTATGAATCAAAACACGATTTTGGATATAACATGCGGAATTAACCGCTTCGGCCCACAAATAGCTAGGTAGGGAGTATGCATTGAGCATGGTCCTAGCCGCTTCTTGTAAGACCCTATTTTTCCTCTCCACTACACCATTTTGTTGAGGTGTTCTTGGGCAAGAAAATTCATGTTTATAACCGTTATCCAAACAAAATTTAGAAAAGTTCAAATTCTCGAACTCTCCACCATGATCACTCCTAATTCTATCAATTTTGATGTTCTTTTCATTTTCTACCCTCTTGGTAAACCCTATGATAGTTTCTAAAGTTTCCCCTTTGTGTTTTAAGAAATGAACCCAAGTATATCTAGAGTAGTCATCTACTATTACCAAACAATATTTGTTACCCGTTAAAGAGGGTGTTCTATGACAATCGAAAAGATCCAAATGCAATAATTCTAATGGTAATGAAGTGCTAGTTAAGGTTTTACCTTTATGTGATGACCTTGATTGCTTACCCTCTTGGCATGCATCACATAGTTTATCCTTGATGTACTTGATTTTTGGTAGCCCCTTAACTAGCTCCATCTTGGCTACCTTGGCTATGTTCTTCATGTTGATGTGTCCAAGTCTTCTATGCCATAGCCATCCTTCTTCTTCTTTTGACATCAAACACTTAATAGAGGGGTTAGAAGCATATGAAAGATCAACATAATAGAGATTTGCCTTTCTAAATCCTTCTAGCATCACATTCTCAAGATTCTTGTGTTTAACTATACACTTATTTGGGTGAAACTCTACATTATATCCGGCATCACATAGTTGGCTAACACTAAGTAAATTAAATCCCATATTTTTAACCAACAAGACTTTATGAATGATAATTGTGGGTGATACCTCAATTGTACCTTTACTTATAATCTTGAGCTTCCCACTATTCCCAAATGATACCGTTCCTTTCTTTATATAGTTTATTGTGGAGAATTGCTCACATCACCGGTCATATGTCTTGAGCAACCGCTATCCACAATCCACATACTTGCATCCTTTTTCTCTTCTACCTAGACAACATAAAACACACAATTCTTTGGTACCCATGCACTTGATTCGGAAATATCATTCAAATATTTCTTAGGCACCCAAGCTTGTCTTGCCTTTCCTTTAGCATTCTTCTTAACATTGTTTCTATCACTTCTAGTGCCATTAATTAGAGACATGTATGCAACTTCCTTTTCTTTAGGTCTATATCCTATACCGGCTTTGTTGTAAACGGCTCTTTGGTCTCTAATGATCATATCTAAGTATTTGGATCCATTTGTAAACTTCACTAGACATGCTCTTAACTCAATCACATCATTCTTCAATTTTTCATTTTCTTCCTTGAGCATGCTTGACTCACTAGATGAACATGCATCAATTTTAATAAGCTTAAGCTTTCCCTTCAAGGTTTTTACCTTAGATTGTGATTTAACAAAAGCATTTTTGAGATGAGCAATAGTTTTGTAAAGAAATTCTACTTTGGGAGATTCTTTTACCTCATCATCATCACTTGATTCCTCTTCATTTGATGACTCCTCTTCACTTGACACCTCCTCTTGACTTGATTCATCTTTGCCCTCTTCAAAAGCCATAAAGGTCATATGTCGAGTAACATGGCATAGCTCATCTTCATCCGATGAGTCAATGCTTGGTGTATCCCATGTAGCTTGGGCCATCATGGCTTCCTTCTTTTTCTCCTTTTTCTTCTTCTCCTTTTCTTCTTTCTTCTTTAATTCCGGGCAATTCGGCTTGATGTGTCCTTTCTTGTTACATCCATAACAAGTGACATTAGTATTAAAGTTTGAACTTTGGCTACTCTTACCTTTTGAGGGTTGAAACATCTTCTTCACATCCTTTCTTGTGAATTTTCTTGATCTTCCCATCATCTTTTTGACATAGTGAGTCACTTCACTTGCCGACATTTCATCATCACTATCCGATGATTCTTGCTCGGATTCGGATGATGAGGATTCCACCTTCTTTTCCTTCTTCTTTTTCTTTTCCTTCTTCTCTACAACAAGAGCCATACCTTTCTCTTTTGAAACCGCATTAGCTTGCTCATGAAGTTCAAATTCGCAAAATAATTCGTCAAGTTTAACTAAAGAAAGGTCTCTAGAAACCTTATACGCATCAACCATTGAGGCCCATAAGGTGGTTCTAGGGAAAGATTGAAGAACATACCTTACTAGGTCCCTATTGTCAATTTTCTCACCTATAACATGAAGACCATTTACTATTTCCTTGAATCTACCGTGCATTTGACTTACGGTTTCATTTGTCTTCATAGTGAAGGTTTGAAGTTGTCCCAACAAAAGATCTCTCTTGGCCCTTCTTGACTCGCTTGATCCTTCATTTAACTCAATGAGTTTCTCCCAAAGCTCCTTGGCGGAATCGAATGGTCCTACTTTGCTTAGTTGCTCCTTTGAAAGTCCACATTGTAGGGTTGTTGTGGCTTTTGCATTAGCTTGGGCCTTCTTTGCCATCTCCTTTGTCCACTCCTTGGTAGGAAGAGGTGCTCCCGATCCATCCTTCGGCTTTTCAAACCCATCTACAACACTAAACCAATTCTCAATATCATTCATTAAATAGTATTTCATTCTACCTTTCCAATATGCAAAGTCATTGCCATCAAAGAAGGGTGGTCTAGCGGTGCTATATCCCTCTTGAAACGCCATTTCGATGCTTCGGTTGACGATGAGTTCTTCCGATGCGTCACTTGCTCTGATACCAATTGTTAGGACCTTTGTGTTCGGCTAGAGGGGGGGTGAATAGCCTTTCTTTCGCTTTTGACCTACAACTTGTTAGTGGAAGATAAAGGAAACAAATGAACAAGTATGAAAACAAAAATTCAATGCTAACTCCCTTTGTTTACTTGGTCTCCACCTCCTTGAGGTGACTAATCCAAGGCGCACACACCCACACAATAAAGTTCCACTATAAACTTCTCCTTCTCGAATGACAATCGAAGGTGGAGAAACCCTTACACAATCTCCTCTTCCTTTTACAAAGTGAAAGTTAGGATCAGAAGGAAGAGTATGAGTATCTGTAGGCTTGAGGATTACTTGATGAGCACTTTTTCGGTTTTAGAACAGTTGGTTATCTCCAAGCTCTAAGAATTGCTTTTATAGTTTTCCCGACATCAGTCGACTGGTATACCTATCAGTCGACTGATGGGCTTTAACGGCACTAAAGATTTGACGAGATTTTGAGCCGCCACTTCATAACGGTCATCTACCAGTCGACTGGTACCAGTACCAGTCGACTGGTACTTGCCTCCAATTACCCTGGCGACATTCTGTCCATTCTGTGCCTTGGTACCAGTCGACTGGTATAAGTACCAGTCGACTGGTACCTTATACTTCTGAAATTTACAGCAGTTTGTACCATCTCAGTTTTACATTATTTTATACACTTGAATTTACTTCCTTAGCTTAGACTTCAAGCCTCCAAGCACCTTCCCTCAGCCTTACGCCCCTAGGATGCTTCTGTCTCCACGACTCCTCATCCTTGCGCTTGCCTTCAAGGGCTACCTTTGGCTCCGTCATGCTAAGTCTCCTTTTTGCCAATAGATCACACATCCGGATCTTTCCTTGCCAAAACTTCATACTTGGTCTTTTCTTTGTATCTGCTCACTCAATACTTATGTTAGATCACAATTAATGCCTAGCTTAAACTATTTTAACCAAACATCAACAATGAGTAATGTCTTGAGCAAGATTGCTCCAACAAGTAGTACTTGCTCGAGCCTTCTCCTCAACCACTCAAGCTGTGACATTCAAGAGTTCTTCCTTTAGATGGGAAATATGGCTCTTCAATTCAATCATTCTGTCGTTATTTATTGTTAGGATACTACTCCTTTCTTGAAGTCAACTATCCATCTCCTTGGCACCTTCAAATCCCTGACTCCAAGAGAAAATTTATCACCTCGTTGTAAAGGATATAACAAAAGTATAACCTTTAGCAAGAGAAAGAAATCACTTTTATTTTCAAGTTCACTATTCACCTCCACCCCCCTCTAGTGATCCTAAGTGTTATTTACACTTACATTTATACAACCGATTGTATGCTAGAGAGGGATGAATAACATTCATCTTTTCATTCTTTTATACAAGTTAGTATTGTTGATGCTAGGAGCACCACATCGAACTTATGCTTTAATGTATAGGTAAGTTTAAAGTTAGAATTATTTGTGATCTAATAAGATTATAAAGAATCCAAGTGCAGGTAACTTGATAGGATGATAAACCTCGTTGAAACTTAGATAGCAACAAAGCCTAATTGGGAACTAGATAGCAATAAGTCATAGTTGGGAATTAGGTAGCAGCAAGACTTGGTTGAAACTTTATAGTAGAAAGACTATGTTGGGAACCAAGCAACCAAAAGGCATATTTGAGAACTATATAATGAAAGACCTAGTTAGGAATCAATCGGTGAAAGTTCAAGAAAGTCAATTGGGAACTAAGGTCTTAACAATAGAAGTTTAGATGGGTTAGCTGAGAGCTAAACATTTGGCAAAGGTTAAAGTCTAGGAGGTACAAAGCCAAGGTAAGCTAAGTTTTGAGCAACAGATATTCAAAATTTAGTATTTATATTACCACTCTTTTACACTAACTCTTTATCGTAGAAAGCTATTTAACAGTTCCAAACAATTGGATGAGATTTAGGCGACCAGTTAGAGATAAGTTTTGACTGACGGGGTTGAGAACTTCCTAGCGATCAGAATAAGGTGCGGGTGACTTCAGTGGTTTAGGCGATTGGATCAACTTCTAGGTGATTGACATAAGTGTGATTTAGCCAATCAAAGGATACGATCAAGATAGACATTTGACTAAGCTTCAAGTGCCAGAAGGGAGTCCAGACCAGAGCCCGCTGAATCATTATTGATGCAGATAACATTTGTAGCCAAGCTAGCATGCTTCAAGCGACTGGAAGGGTTCTAGAAGAGTGACAGATCAATGTTCGATTGAGTTTTATAAAAGGAGGTTTGAGGCATTAATTTTTAATTAATCAATTGATTCTTCTAAAGTGTTGTTGTTCTTCTTATGTTGATGCACTACGCTTATGCTCAAAGTTCAATGACAACCTAGGTCTTGTAACATTTTCTTTACTCTTTAAAGTTGTCATATTATATTTGTGCTTAATTATCAAGGTTTTTGTTACAACATTTCTCCACCTCCAAAAACTTTTTGGAAAGAAGATATTTAATAAAAATCTTATTTATTCTAAAACTTGAATACTGTCACAAACTCTATTACTTAAGTTAGATCTTACATGCTAACTTTGGTTTAGTTAATTGGTTATACTTAGTCAAGTTAGTATTTAATTATTTACTTGTCTTATATCCATTGCATACTTTGCTTATTTATTGGTTTATAAAGTTATCTATCAACTCGATTAAAATTGTATGTGTAAGCTGTTGGTGCGGTTAGCACTAACGATTTAACCCAGGTTTTGATGAATGACAAATAGGTTAAGTTAGTTTTGTTGTTGTCTGACACTTTGATCGAGTGTGCAGGAGAAGTCCAGATAGGTCGACGGGCTGACCGGATGTCTGGCACGAAGTCCAGCTAGGTCGACGGGCTGACCGGATAGCTGGCGAGAAGTCCAAGCGGGTCGACGGGCTGACCGGACGCTTGGCGAGAAGTCCAGCTAGGTCGACGGGCTGACCGGATAGCTGGCGAGAAGTCCAAGTGGGTCGACGGGCTGACCGGACGCTTGGCGAGAAGTCCAGACGGGTCAACGGGCTGACCGGACGTCTGGCAGATAAGTAAGGTAAGTCACTGGAGGGGAGTGACTGCGAGGACGCGTTCCCGTGAAGGGAACATTAGGCGTCGATCCGGCTTAGATCCATTTCGGATGTCTAAGTCGAGATCGTGACTAGATTCCGGTCTCGGAAAGACGGAATCTAAGTCATACTCTTTGCTATTACTTTGTTGAACTTTAATTGTGCTAACAATCTGTTTTACAGGATATATATATTTGCCTCCGGACTAACGTTTGTCGTGCAGGACGGATTCTGCGGGAAAACAGGGTCCGGGAGCCCGGAAGGAATCCAGGCGCCCGGAGGTCCGGGCGCCCGGGAGGCAAACTTTATCCTGATTGCGCATCGGCACGTGGAGCATCTCGGTTTGAGCAGCTACGTCACATCCCAGGCGCCCGGAACAGCATATAAAAGAAGCCCCAGGCAGGAGCTTCAGATAATCAATCAATCTGAGAACTCTTCTACTGCTGGTCTTGCTGCTCGACGTTCAGTGCGACGCCAACAAAGCTCCGACAAAGTGCTCCTTTGGTTTTTTAATTTCCTTGTCGGTATTGCTTTATTTTCACTAGCAGTTCCTGTGTTCATTTTTGTAACTATATTCGAATTGTTAGTGATTGCCCAACGAAAGTGGTCAAGGACCACGGGCCTTCGAGTAGGAGTCGTCATAGGCTCCGAACGAAGTAAAAAACATTTGTGTCTATTTTACTTTTCCGCTGCGTTTATACTCTAAATTTTCGAATCGATATTCACTCCCCCTCTATCGACTCTAACGGTCCTACAAGTGGTATCAGAGCAGGTACCGCTCTGATTTGGTGCAACCACCAATCAGGCAAAGGGGGGACTTTTTTAAAGAAAAATTAGATATCGTTTGTCTTTTAAATAAAATGATATCTTTTATTATCGTTTTTGAAAAATACATCGCCAATCTTTTCACCATTGTTTAGTATTTAAAAAATATTACATTTTCAAAATTTTGAAATAATATTTTTTTCAAATATTTTATTATTATTTTATTAATATTTTATTATTATTTTTTCGAAAATAGTGAAATATTATTTTTTTTCAGCACTACTAATCCAAGACCAAGTCTTGGGATTTTTTTTCTGTTTCTCTGTGTGCAAGAAAAATGACTCTTCAAGAAGGACGGAACCCCCACGAACCACCACCATACGATCAAGATTTCAACTATTGGAAGCGATTAATGGAATGCTTCTTAGGAAGCGTAAACTTTGATTATTGGCTGATATTAAGAAAACCTTCTCAGAACTCAGAACTAAACACAAATGTAAGTAAAATCATTTGTAATGTTTTACCTAACAATGTTTTATGCAGAGTAAAAAAGTACAAAGATGCACATGTGCTTTGGACCCAATTGATCAAACTTCACGAGGAGCCGATGGAGCTCGAGGATCAAGTAAAAATCGAATCCGAACTCGGGTTAGATCCAATTGAAAAGCCTATTGAATTAGGGGTTGCGCTCAAGGTTAGTGATATTTACCAAAATACCCCTGCTAATAATACCCCTGCTAATAGTAGTTTAAAAAATATGAGCATTGATCTGATTATTTCAGAAAATATATGTGAAAATAATGTAGTTGACAATAATTACAAAAATACCCCTAGAATATTATCTGATAAAATAAATCCAATTAATTTAAAAAATTCAAACTTGAACCTAAACAAATTTGAAAACTCAAATGATAGAGATGACAAAGTCAATATTGATCTAGATAAAATTAATAAATTATTTAATAATCTAGACAATATTAATCTAGAAAATTCTATCCAAACCCAAGATAATTTAATTAATAAAAAATTAAATTTTAATGATAAGAATAATCTAATAAATTCCACTAATTATATCAACTTAAAAAATAAAGAAAATATAAGAATAAAATCAAACACTTTGATAAAATCAAAACTAAATTTAACAAAATTAAAATTAAATGTTAAAAATAACATATTAAATAAAGATAATCTGAAAAATTCAAAATTAACAATTAATAAAAGGTTAAAAGATAAACCTTTAAGGAAATATAATTCAAACAATTTAATTAATTCAAGTTTAAAAATGAATAAAAACTTAAACTTTAAAAATAAGCTATTAAAGAAAGATAATTCAATAAAAGTGAAATTGAAAGAAAATTTAAATATTAAATACACTCTCTTAAAGAAAGATAATTTGACCAATTTAATTAATTCAAAATTAAAAACTTAAATTTAAATTACAAACTAAACATTAAAACTTAACTAACTCTAATTATACAAAAATCTTAAATTAATGACCAATAATTTAGGGGGAGGCTCCAGAATAGCTGGCACCTCCAAAACTAACCTACCCGACAGGGTAACCCTAACCAACCTACCCGACAGGGTAATTAGGACTAGTTAAAGAGGGTTCAAGTTTAACTTGAATCATGGTACTGGTGAAGTTTTTTGATGATAGTACGTTGGGAAAACTTGGACATCGCATGTCTAGAAAGATATGGCTTCAATCTGGTGCATTTGGCCAAGTGGAACCGACCGAAGCTACCTTTAAATGGATCATAACTAGTTAGACAAAGGTTTAATACTAAGCTCCGTGGATAGGACTATTCGGAAAAGCTCGAAAGGTTGGTTACTTCTAATGACGTCCAAGTGACTCACCAAACTTAGAAGTTTATCCAAAGAATGCCTATTTGTTGAGACCAAAGCTAAACCTGAATCTAACACAAGTTAAACCAAACTGTGTAATAAAATCTAATTCATCTTACAAAATTATAAGATTCCCTGATTGATAATCTAGATCGGGTGAGATGAATAAGGAGTAAATTAATTAATTTTCAAACGAAATTTAAATTAATTAAAATTAAATTTGGAATTTGAAATTCAAATTCAAATTAAATTAAAATTAATTAAAATTATTTTTTTAAAAAAAAAACTATTTTAAAGATTAAACTTAATTTTTTTTAACTTAAAAATATTTTTTAAAATTTATTTTTTTTAACTTAAAAATTTATTTTAAAACTAAATTTTTTTTAACTTAAAAATTTATTATTTTGAATTAAAAAAAAATATATTTTAACCTAAAAATTATTTTAAATTAAAAAATTTAGTTTAACCTAACAATTATTTTAACTTAATTATTTAAAAAAAACTATTTTAAAATTCTTTAAAAACTATTTTTTAAAATTCTTTAAAAACTATTTTAAAAATTCTTTAAAAACTATTTTTAAAATTCTTTAAAAATTATTTGAAAAATTCTTTAAAAACTATTTTTAAAATTCTTTAAAAATTATTTAAAAATTCTTTAAATACTATTTTTAAAACTCTTTAAAAACTATTTTTACAATTCTTTAAAAACTATTTTTTAAAATTCTTTAAAAACTATTTTAAATATTCTTTAAAAACTATTTTTTAAAATTCTTTAAAAACTATTTTAAAAATTCTTTAAAAACTATTTTAAAAATTCTTTAAAAACTATTTTTAAAATTCTTTAAAAATTATTTGAAAAATTATTCAAAAACTATTTTTAAAATACTTTAAAAATTATTTTAAAAATTATTTTAAAAACTCTTTTAAAAATCACTTTAAAAACTTTAAAAAATTCTTTTAAAAATTATTTTAAAGATATTTTAAAAATTATTTTAAAAACTTTAAAAAATTCTTTTAAAAATTATTTTAAAACATTTTAAAAACTCTTTTAAAAAATATTTTAAAAAATTTTTAAAAACTTTAAAAAATTCTTTTAAAAATTATATTAAAACATTTTAAAAACTCTTTTAAAAAATCTTTTAAAAATCATTTTAAAAACTTTTAAAAATTCTATTAAAAAATTTTAAAAATTATTTTAAAAACTCTTTTAAAAATCATTTTAAAAACTTTAAAAAATCTTTTAAAAATTCTTTTAAAACATTTTAAAAATTATTTTAAAAACTCTTTTAAAAATCATTTTAAAAACTTTAAAAAATTCTTTTAAAACATTTTAAAAATTATTTTAAAAACTTTAAAAAATTCTTTTAAAAATTATTTTAAAACATTTTAAAAACTCTTTTAAAAATCATTTTAAAAACTTTAAAAATTCTTTTAAAAAATTCTTTTAAAACGTTTTAAAAATTATTGTTATTTAAAAAATTATTTTAACAAAAAAATTATTTTAACTTAAAAATTATTTTAACTTAAAAATTATTTTAACTTAAAATTATTTTAATATAAAAATTATATTTTTAAAATTATTTTAACTTAAAAATTATTTCAAAAATTATTTTAAAAAAAAAACTTTTAAAAATCATTTAAAAAATATTTTAAAAATCATTTTAAAACTATCTAAAAATTATGTATCATTTTGAAAAATTCTTCTTATTTTTTCACTATAATAAAATTTTGTTAACTTAAAAATAGTAATAATAAATTATTTCTATAGATTATTTTCATTTTAAAAATTATTATTTTGACTTTATACTCATTTTTAATCTTAAACATCATTGTAACCTTAAAATTAATTTTTAATTTGACTTAACTAAAAATTAAATCTTAAATTAAAACTTAATATTGAAATTACAATTAAAATTAAAATTTTTAACTTAAACTTAAAATTAAACTTAAACTTAAATTAACCACTAATATTAATCAAAACTGAATCAAACGTATGTTAATTGACATAAACATATTATAAAAATCATTTTAAATTCCTTTTAAATGCTGTTTTAGAAATCCCTTTAAAAATAAATAAATAAATAAATAAATAAAAATAATAATAATTATAACTAACACTTTTATTGACCAACTCAATCAGGTAATATGAAATTTAAATTATTTCACTAAGTATTAAATTATTAAATCAAGTAAAAACTAATCAATAAATTATTGATAATGCTTAAGTGTTATTGAATTAATAAAATCTTATCTTATTTAACCTTAAACTAAAGTTAAGCGCAATCTAAAATTAATTAATAATTGATTAATCAAATTCAAATAAACAGTTATACCAAGGATACAGAGATAATAATATAAGTGTTACTAAATTAGACAAATGTGTTAGGACTTTTGAAATTTAACACAACCAAAGCTTAGTATTAACTTAAGGGAGAGATATTAAATTAAGGGGAGTAACCAATTCAGGGGGAGGTTCAATTTTTTCTTTTTAAATCCCCTAGAAAATTTAATAAATTAAAGAGAGTAATAAATTAAAGGAGTATCAAATTCAGGGGGAGAAATAAAACTACTTTAGTTTTCCAAATTGAATTTTAAACTTAATTTTGAAAATCAAAGTTTAAAAACAACTTGTTTAAAATTGTGAAATTTTTTTAAATCACAAACTTTTTATCCTTTTTACTTAGCCTTTGAAAACTGAACTTTTCAAGTATTTTAAACCATGGTTTTGAAACTAGTACTTTTAAACTTTGTAAATTTGATTTTGGAAAACAAATTTTACAAAAACATTCTAAAAATATGATCTTACTTTTACCAAACTCCTTTGAAAACTAAAAGTAAAGATTTAAATTTAATTTAACTTTACTTTGAAAATTGTCCTGAATCTACTTAATTTTGACAATTTGATTTGAAAAGTTAAATTTAAAAAAAATTAGTTTAAAAAAAAAAATTACGTTGTTATTGAAAATTGTGGAAATTAGATTTTTCAAACTTAGTTTTGGAATTTTGGTTTTGAAAACTTATGTTTGAAAAGCGTTTAAAAGTTGAAACTTGTTTTGAAAATTTAATTTAGACCTTATACACTTATGTTTGAAAATTAGACTATCTAAACTCTCCCAAGTCAACTTGACTATTTTTTTAACTTGCTGTTAAAAATTGTACTTTTATCAGTATCTTTGAATTTTTGAACTAAACTTTTTATTACTCTACACTATGCTTGTTTACCCCTGCTTATTTTTTGATGAATGACAAAGGAGGAGGGTTAGGTGGTTAAGTTAGCTAAACCAATTTGAAAATACAGACTAACTTTAAAACCACATAAATGCATGTTGTTTCTTGCATATGTTTTCACTAACTTAACCAGGTTGTCATTCCATCAAAAAGGGGGAGATTGTTGGTGCAGTTAGCACTAACGATTTAACCCAGGTTTTGATGAATGACAAATAGGTTAAGTTAGTTTCGTTGTTGTCTGACACTTTGATCGAGTGTGCAGGAGAAGTCCAGACAGGTCGACGGGCTGACCGGATGTCTGGCATGAAGTCCAGCTAGGTCGACGGGCTGACCGGATAGCTGGCGAGAAGTCCAAGCGGGTCGACGGGCTGACCGGACGCTTGGCGAGAAGTCCAGCTAGGTCGACGGGCTGACCGGATAGCTGGAGAGAAGTCCAAGCGGGTCGACGGGCTGACCGGACGCTTGGCGAGAAGTCCAGACGGGTCGACGGGCTGACCGGACGTCTGGCAGGTAAGTGAGGTAAGTCACTGGAGGGGAGTGACTGCGAGGACGCGTTCCCGGGAAGGGAACATTAGGCGTCGATCCGGCTTAGATCCATTTCGGATGTCTAAGTCGAGATCGTGACTAGATTCCGGTCTCGGAAAGACGGAATCTAAGTCATACTCTTTGCTATTACTTTGTTGAACTTTAATTGTGCTAACAATCTGTTTTACAGGATATATATATTTGCCTCCGGACTAACGTTTGTCGTGCAGGACGGAGGTCCGGGCGCCCGGAAGGGATCCGGGCGCCCGGGAGGCAAACTTTATCCTGATTGCGCATCGCCACGTGGAGCATCTCGGTTTGAGCAGCTACGTCACATTCCAAGCGCCCGGAAGGAATCCAGGCGCCCGGAACAGCATATAAAAGAAGCCCCAGGCAGGAGCTTCAGATAATCAATCAATCTGAGAACTCTTCTACTGCTGGTCTTGCTGCTCGACGTTCAGTGCGACGCCAACAAAGCTCCGACAAAGTGCTCCTTCGGTTTTTTAATTTCCTTGTCGGTATTGCTTTATTTTCACTAGCAGTTCCTGTGTTCATTTTTGTAACTATATTCGAATTGTTAGTGATTGCCCAACGAAAGTGGTCAAGGACCACGGGCCTTCGAGTAGGAGTCGTCACAGGCTCCGAACGAAGTAAAAAATATTTGTGTCTATTTTACTTTTCCGCTGCGTTTATACTCTAAATTTTCGAATCGATATTCACCCCCCCTCTATCGACTCTAACGGTCCTACATAAGCAACCTAGGTTAGTTTTGATGAGGTCAACCAGGTTAAGTTAGGTCCTGTGATTTTAATGTCTTGCATATGAGTGTATAGGAACTTAGGAACACAAAAAATTGAGCAGAAGATGCAACTAGCGAGAAGGATAGCACGGGAAGCGAGTCGATGGGCTCAGTGCATCTGAAAGATGAGGTACTGTGGAAGATTATACTGATGGACGAGAAGGAAGCGCACGATGCATTTGAGAGACGAGAAGCCGAGGAGAAAGCTTACTCGAGGAAAAGGTCTGAGTTGAGTTTACGTGAACTCAACTTTGGACGACCGGAACATCACCAAAGCGAGCAAGATCGAACAAAATTAACTTGAATGTTGATCTTGAAGACCCAAGGTACCTTCATTGTGTTTGAGACACCTCAGATGAAAAGGCATGCAGGTGCCTTGAGCGAACTAGAAGGTGTCTCAAGTAGAGATGCAGAGGCACCTTCAATGACATTGAAGGCGCCTCCAACAAGTTAGAGATGTTGCCTGACCAATGGAGCCTAGATAAAAATTTATCTACATTGGAGGCACCCTGGATGACTTTAGAGGTTCCTCCAAGCAACGATAACTTTCCAGAAGGCTATAAAAAACCCCGTGGAGTTAGGAATTAGAAATTAATCACTGTATCCATCTTTTTTGTAATGCTTGAGCTTTTAAAGTATGTAAGAGTCTTCTCCGCCTTCAACGAAGGAGATTTTTATTAAGCTTCTAACTGCCTTGGATTAGCAACCTCCTCGGTTGCAAACCAAGTAAAATTCCCAAGCCTCTTGATTTTATGTTGTTTATTTTAATTATTTAATCGATTTAATTATCTTTGCTAAGCAAAAGCAAGAGATTTGGCTAACTTTCTTTTCACGATATTCACCCCCTCTTGCTGGCCTAACACGGGATCAAGAATTAATATTAGAGCATAATCGCTTTAGAATGACTAACCACCAACTAAAATAATAAGACAGTGGTCGGATCTAGCATCTACCAGCCAAAGTTCGAGGGGGAGTTCGTGATTTGAAAGCGCAAAATGGAGGTATTCTTTAAAATAGATTTTGAAATTCTTTTAACTATAAAATATGGTTATATAATACCTAGAAATCAGCACAGAGAGGGAAAAAAGAACACCTCTGGACCAAAAAGGAGCAAAATGACTTCGTGGCTAACGACAAAGTAGAGTTTCACTTGCTGAACGTTCTTATACCCCAAGAAGTCAATCGAATCAGCAGCTATGAATCAACGAAAGAACTCTGGAAAAAATTCCTAGAGTTGCATGAAGGAACCTCGGAGGATAAGTTAACGAAATGAGACCTGCTCCGAAATCAACAAACAAACCTCTGAATGGAAAAGTGTGAAACAGTGGCTCAACTGCACATGAAAATTAAGGAGCTAATCACCAGACTCAACAACATTAGAGAAATGGTAATGAATCAGGATTCAATAAGGTATACTCTAAATGCATTACTGAGAACACCCGAATGAGCATCGATAGTAGACGTCTACTACATTTCCAAGGACCTCGAGGTAAGTAGCTTAGAAAATTTGTTTTCCACTTTTGAATTATATGCGTGTAGATGTGTAGGCATAAGAAAGGACAAGGAGACGAACAGCATCACCTTGAATACAAGGAAGGTCGAACCAGATTTAGAGTCGTCCCTCGACACGGATCAAGAAGCATACATGGTAAGAAAATTTTTAAAGTTTTTTAAGTCTAACACTTTTAACAAGTCATAGGCCAAGAAATTTCTTTGAGGAAAAAGGAAAATAATGTGCTACCATTGTGATGAAGATTGACACGTAAAAGATTAATTGCCCGAAGCTGAAGAAAAGGGAGAAAGAGAAGGACAAAGGGTAAAGTTGATCAAAGCATAAGAACCTTAAGGTGACTTGGGACGAGCAATCATCATCCGAATCCGAGACAGAGCAATACGCCGGACTTGCACTAATGACAAGTTACTAAGATGAAAAAAATGACAAAACCTTACCAAGATGAACATCGAGAGCATCAATGAAAGGAGAGTTACTTCAAAAGATAACAACAATGAAGGGGGAGAATCCAACTTCATATTAAACATGGAAAGTGAGGTATGTATTCTACCTCCTCACCAATTATATAAAGGTATTATTATTCCATGCCTAAATCTTTGTGTAAACTTAGATCTAAGAATATTAAATTAAAAAAAGACAATATGGATTTGAAAACGATTTTAGCTAAAGTATGTCCACTAGAAAAATTTGATAAAATAAAAAATAAAAAAATAAAATTGAAAGAATAAATAGATTTTTTTTTTAATTTTGCATGTTCAAATTATGCTATTCTAAATTTTAAAAATTATAAATGACTTAACTGGTATATTAGAACATAGGGGCCAAATTACAAAACTAGATAGAAAATTTATTCCATAATTTTTTTTGATAAATCTAGTAGATAAAGATTTATTTTGGATTCCTAAATTATATTTAATCTAATTAGATAAAATTTTCCATTATATATTCTTCAAATTTGCATTAGTGTTTAACATTATCAAATTAATTGTTTCATAAATTTTCTATATATTCATATTTTTGCCCAAATTTTTTCCTTAAAATATGGAATCATTACCAAATTTTTTAGTTTTTTTACTTTTATATTACTTTTTATAAATTTTCTAATAAAAATTATATTTTTAAAATTTAAAATATTTGGAAAATTAATTTTTTAAAAATTATTTTTTCTGTGATAATAAGTTAGTTTTTCTATTAGAATAAAATATTCGAGATTTTTTTTTGGTACTTATCTGTTTTTTTATGAATTTTTGATCGAAAATATAATTTTAAATTTTAAATTTTTTAGGAGATAAATTTTAAAAATTCTGATTTTCCAGCTAAATAAAATTATATTTTAAATGTTGAGAAAAATTAACCAGATTTTTTGAATTAAAAAATATTTTTAATAATTTAAATTTAAAAATAATTATTTTTGCTTAAAAATATTATTTCTGATCAAAATAAAAATTTATTTGTAGTGATTTTTTTTCCTGATCTCACTTTTTATGTTTGACCATGAAATTTTTTTTTTATGTTTTTTAAAACTTAAAAATTATTTTTAAAATTATTTTTACCCAAACTAAGGTTAAATTGAAAAAAATATTACTTTTAAAAATTAAGAAAAATATATATAACTGAAAATTCTATCTTAAACCCCTAGAAAAAGTTTCATTTTTTAAAACTATTTTTATTTTCCCTAACATGTTTTTGATCAAAGTGGGAGAAAATAGGGATTAAGTTAAGGGGAGGCAGTAAATTTATAAAATTGTAAAATTTTGATATATTTTGCATGTACTTATTGTAAAATTATTTCTTATACTTTTTGCTAAATTTAAAACATAAATTATTTTATTACTTGTTTATCCTATCTTAACTTGGATTGATGCATATCAAAAAAGAGGAGGTTGTAAGTACCCTGGATTAGTTTTGATGTAATAAACTAAATTAAGTTAGATCATTCGATTTAAATACCTTGTGCCTGAATGTGCAGGAACTTAGGAACATAAGAAGTTGAGTGGAAGATGCAATTGGCAAAAAGGATAATACGGAAAGTGAGTCGACGGACTAGGTGCATCCGAAGGACGAGATGCTGTAGAAGAATACATCGGTGAATGAGAAGGAAGTGTATGATATATTTGAGGGATGAGAAACCAATGAGGAAGTCTGCTCGGGAAGAAGGTCAAAGTTAAGTTTAGGTGAATTAAACTCCGGACAATCAGAGCATCACCCGAGAGAGCAAGATTGAAAAAGATCAACTTGGAAGTTGACCTTAAAGACCCGAGGCGCCTTCATTGTGTCTAAGGCGTCTCGGATGAAAAGACACAAAGGCGCCTCGAGCAAACTCTAAGGCAGCTTAAGTAGAGGTGCGGAGGCACCTCCAATGACATTGAAGGCGCCTCCAATGAGTCAGAGTTGTTTCCTAACCATTGGAACATAGACAAAACTTTATCCACATTAGAGGTTCCCTAGATGACTTTGGAAACGCCTCCAAGCAATGATAACTTTTTTTCAGAAGGCTATAAAAGCCCCCCTTTAAGCTAGGAATTATAAATCAATCATTGTATCCATCTTTCTAGTAATTCCTGAGCTTTAAAGTGTGTAAGAGACTTTTCCACCTTCAGTGAAGGAGATTTTTATTAAGCTTGCAATTGTCTTAGATTAGCAATCTCTTTAGTTGCAAACCAAGTAAAATTCCTGAGTCTCTTTATTTTATGTTATTTATTTTAATTGTTTAATTAATTTGAGTATCCTTCCTAAGTAAAAATAAGAGATTAGGCTAACTTTATTTTCATGCTATTCACCCCCTCTAGCCGGCCTAACACGAGATCAATAGTATATACTATTCACCTCCCTTTAGCGTAGACACGATCCTACAAGTACACAACAGAATAATAAAATAAATACAAAAATAATACAGGGTAAAGAACACACCATATTTTACTTGGTTCATAACCCCAGGGTCATTACATTCAAGGTTATATCTCTACTTGAGTCCACTAATCTTTCTCCTTTCCGAACACCTTCCAACGATGAAAAAACCTCTTACAAAATTGATCAAGAACAAACAAAACACAATAATTAATAATAATAAATGATAACACAAGTAAAGACAAACAAATCCCTATAGAAGCCTTGAATGCAATGACACTCTTCCTAGTACTTCCTAGATCGTACGAGTTTTACTTTGAAGGCTTTCAAGCATAGAACAAGAGTAGATTGAATTGATTTATTGATCCTTAAGCCTCTCCCTTTATTTATAGAATTTCTTCGACTTATTGACGTGCCACTTTTTCGATTGCCTAGAAGCCTTCCAAGCACCTAAACATTTGTTGACTTAACTTTGGATATGATTTTCGTGAACTATGGATTTGCTAACTTGGCAACTTTTGGTTGCTTGGAACACCTCCGTTCACATAGAGCTTAGTTAAACTTGATTTGCTGACTGTCTCACTTGGATCTCGATCTGATCTTGTCTTTCTGGTTGATCAAACCTATTTCGGTCACCCATACCTGTTCTTATAGCCCGTACCTATTGCAATTGCTTGAACTAGTTTGGGTCGCCCGAACATGGTTCGATGCCCCGAACTTAGTCCAATTCTCTAGACATGTTCCAGCCTTATGAGTCTTCGTCTAGTTCTAGCTTCTTGCAAGACAGAATTCTAAACATACAAACAAGCCTATTACTTAGTTTATCTGACTTATTGAGCTTACTTATTTGAAGTTCACTCATTCAAGACTTCTTACTTACTTTGAGTTTATTTCTCTAATACTTCTCACTATTTAGGGCTCACTCCCCTAGGGTTATCCTTTGGTTAAAGTTTACTCCTCCGCGTCTTCTCATTACATAGGTTTTAATCCTTAGGGTTTTCTCTTTGTAAGCATCGATCACCCTTGACGTATTTGAGCTTTCTCTTTCTCGCTTGCATAGGTCATCACCAATTTCCAAATATCGAGTCACTCTTGACCTGTTGGCATTTTGCTACTTTCCAAGCATTCGATCAACCTTAATCTACTTAGATCAACCCTTGATCAATCTTGACTAGATACAAATAAATATATTATTAAATATCGAAACTCTAGAAATTGATTGTACAAACAATATTTAGTAGTCAATTTATTAAATAATTGACTTGGTTTGACCAAGCTAAAATGTCATAGAACAAAATATTTTTGTTTAGGAACAATCTAATAAATAGTCAATTGTGGATAATAGCCAATTCCACTATTGATAATTGAAGCAAATGAATTGGTCGAGATTCTATTTAGGCTAGTCGAGTGATGATAAGTACGCAATCAACTGATGAACCAAGTAAGCAAGCAATCAACTAATGAACAAACCAATTAAAGCATAGGTTCAATTCTAGATGAAAAGGCTACATGTCACAAAGGAGCAGGGGCGAATCTATTATAGGATTCTACCAGTGCAGATAGAGAATATCGTCCCTTGTTCTATATAAAAATTACTCCTCCATACTTAAATTTCTGGATCCGTCACTACAAAGGAGTCAATTGATAATTAATGAGCACTTAATTGATGTGTAGTCAACTGGTGACTTGCGAATAGAAGGATTATATAAGTTGACCTTGTTAAAATTTTCAGAACAAACTTGTGTAGTTGTATTCAAGGAGAGTGTTGTTGCATTCTATGAGCTTGTGAGACGTTTAGAGCTAGTTACATCAACCAAGAGTAATTATATTTCTTGTATTATTGTCATTTGGCTGTATATTTGCTATAAAAGAACAAGACTAAGAGATTCCCCTCTTTGGAAGGTGTGCGGAGATGAGAAAATAGTGATGTCATTATCGAGAGTGAATCCATTAACAGATCATAAGTCATGAACTAGAAATGAGAATTTTGAACCACTTAAAAAATTATAATATTTCTTTTTAATATTTTTATTATATTCTTTGTATATGTTTATTTTCCTATAGTTTCATTGTATAATAACATTTTGTAAAAAATAAAATCCAATACAATAATAACAACAACAACAAAATCTTACTTCTATATATATAATCTAAATGTTCGAACAGATCACAGATTGACTATCAAATAAATTCGGAAACCCAAGCAGCCCTATATCATATCGAAGGTTAGAAGTTGATACATTAGACAGGGGATTAAATCAAACTCATTTTTCAAACAGAAAAGATTTGCACACGAGATTTCCGTTGGAATGACGAACAGTATATTCTTAGGGCTTTCCCCTAACAACTTCCTTAATCAATCGTTGTTGTAAGTGCGAAGTGGATTGGATCGCCGGCTTGGGGTCCGTGTCAGTGTCAGCATAATTCCGATTTCATCTGGATCGGTCAATTAGTTTGCAAATAAATCCAACCGTTCATTTCATCCTCGTTAATCATTTCGTCGGTACCCATCTCCTAGCGTACGAAGAAGCTTCTTCCCAACTCGAATCGCTCTTAACCCTAGCTTTCCGCCACGGCCCTTTTCTCCTCCTCCGCTTTCTCTTTCCTCCGCCACTCGCTCCCGACGTCGTCGCCTCCGCCCTCCTTGCTCGTATTTTCAATTTTGTTGCCTGGCAACGAAGTGCTCGTCCATTAGTCAGACCTTCTTAGTTCTCAGAAAAGGGCTAGGTCGAGCTTGCCCACCATTTATCGTCTAGAAGGTCTGGCCCTTGCAGTCAAATTGAAGCCATTTGAATTTTTTTAGTTTTACATGTTTGGTGTTTCTTGATCTTCTGAGCTCGCCTTATATCCGTCCCTAGGACTTTCTTCTTTGCTTCTGTGATTTGCTCTGAAATTGCATCGACAGTTTTGGTTTATAGAGTCTATATTTGGTGCCATTTCGTTTTCGAATTTCGCCCATAGTGATTTTGTAGGTCGTCCGTCTTGTGATAAATAGCTAAGCTTCCTTTACAGAGCGGCTGGGATATTGGTGAGGATGGGCGGAATAGCGTTCAGGCTTCTTCACTCCATCTTTGGTTTTCATATGAAAATGAACTAATCAAAACAAAGAAAATCTCTCCTGTCGTCGGTTTTCCATTTTCTTTTATCAATTAAATAGGTTTTAGGGTACGTTGACCTTTGTATACTACATATACTCATAGTTTTTTTTCCATGTTAAGATACAGGGATTTGCTGCGTGTAATTGGAGGGGAGGAAATAAAAGTGAATTGAAATACTATGTGAAAAGAAAGAAAGAAAAGCATTGTCTTATCTTACTTGCGCTGTATTACATATTTCTTGTTCACTTAAATTGAATTGAAGGGAGATAAGCATTCTAATTTGTGTTCATGTGATGTTAAATTTCATTTCTGTTCATTTCCACCCCATTCGTGTGGAAACAAAACTAGAGGAAATGGATGAAATAAAATTCCTTCATCTTTTGCTATTCATGTACAAGCAAACAAGAGAAAGTGATCATTTTATTTCATTTATTTTCTTCTCTCTTTTATTTCCAACCAAGTAAATACAACATTGCCTGATGTGATTGACCAACCACATTTATGCATGATTTCCAGACAATTATAGAAAAATCAATGTGAAAATTGGAAGGTGCCTCTGCTGTAGTGCTGCTTAATCATAAAAGATATGACAACATAGAAAGAAAATGGAAATGAACACATGTTTCTTGCTTACCTGCAAACCCAAATTACGCTGTTGTTGCTTCAACTTACAAAACAACAGTAGTAATTTCAGGATGCCACAAAACTGGATGGCTAATTTTAACCTTATCATGCTTACAAGTTATTTATCTGGAGCTTCTATTATAGTAGGATTTTGATAATGAATATATGTGTTTACAATTTCATGTTTTGTATTGGTCAGTTAATATGTCCCAGTATTTGATAGAAACAGAATGTTTAGTTAAACAAAAGGGAGCTAAAGTGACATGTTATGACATTCTACCTTTGTTTAAATTTCTTTTAGGATATATATATATATATATACACACATTTATATTTTTATGTTTCTTTTCACAATTAGAACAATTGAAGGATGCCCATGTTTGGTAATGATAGTTATGAAAAGTTGTTTAACCAGCATTGTGGACTTATGATACTTGACCACACTTCATTTGTTCCTTTGATACTCGTGTTTGACACCAACACTCCAAGTCAAATTCCGAATCCAACTAGCATAGCTATGTACATCGAACCAATAAAAATAATAATACTGAAAGTGTTCCTTCACTTCAACAAAATTTTACGTTGTGAAGGTATTTATTGTTTATGTGAATTCTTTTTTGGCCTTACTAAAGTTTTTTTTAAAATTCATTTTTAATGTAGGAATATTCATGTTTAGAAAATTTGTATGTTTAGTTTTTATGAAAACCTACAACGTTTTTTAAGACTCTCAATTGAGTAGACATAAACTTCATGGGGCCTTCAAAAGAAGATAACCTTATCTCACTCTCCATTTCTTCAAATATTAAGTTAGAAAACCATTGTAAATTGAGAGTAAATTTGGGAAATAGAGATATGGTGCTAGAGTTTTGAGTGATGGTTGTGCCCTCCTTGTCTAAATGAAAAAGGGATTGTAGCATAATCAATTGTGTTTTATGGATTAGTTAGGAAGACACGCACAGAATGCTAATCTAGTTGAGACAACATAGCAAATATGAGAATGGTTGGATGGATATGTGAGGTTGCATTACCAAATAAATTAAAAATGTTAATATCTATGAGCAGTCAGTTGTAGCTCTATATATAAGATGATATAGAGAAAATATATTAATATGGTATGAATGTGTTCAAGAGGACAACAATTTTTTTTGAAAAGTAATTAACTAGAATTGAATGTGTGAGGGATACAATGAGATAAGGAAGACTTTACTTCTGTAATAACAAGTGTTTTAAGAAAATGGTTATTTTTTATGGATATAACCTAGCATTAGTTCCATGAAACGATAAGATCATATAGCCAATTTTAAACACTTGGAACTAACACTACTTGATGGTGGTGGTGATGTTGGTTATGAATATAATTTGGTATTGGATTTTGGAGGAAAATGGATGAATTGGTTGTGGATCAAGTGATGAATCTAGACCTACCTTCTGTCCTTACTGATTTTTATGATATTTATCCAATTCTTCAAGAATGACTACAATAAATTTCATCTAGATAGATCAATTGGTTTACTTGATTAATTTATTTGTGCTAGAACAAAAATGTGTATCCATCCTGAAATAACTCTGCATTGTTGATTATGGATTTCAATAATCAAGAAAATATAGTAGAGAGTGGACTTCAAAAGAAATGGCTACTTCTAAGTTAATGTATTATGATTATCATGTTTGAACATGTCAAGTGGAGTGTCTCCTTGTAAACTGTCCTGTCATTCTTAGTGTTGTAGCATGATTGTTTTAACAAACAACTTTCTTGAATGAGGTCAGTGGAGATATATCTTTGAGACTTCTCTTGTTATGTCTTTCTTTTTTTTTTCTGAAAAAGTTATTGTTATTTAAATAAACATAGTCTCAAGGAAAATAATTGAACCTTTTAGTCCTCTATATTTTTATAGTTTTTTCATCTTTGCAGAAACAATTCTTTGATGATCCATCTTTGTTCTGTATGTATATTCCTCGCTTTCCAAAAAATGGAAAAAAGAATTCTGAGGTTTCCATTAGACTACAACAGAAAATGAATTTATGTCATAACCTGATCATGTTTATCCTTTTATGGTATTTGCTAAGTACCTAGTGCTTAATGATTTTATTTTGCAGTGTTTAGTTAATCGAGGGAGAATTGGATTCTCAAAATCCTTTCATCAGAAATGAACTACAGACACATCAAGCTATGATATGATGGATCCCGAAGGCAAGAAGTTTGGAAGAGGTGCACACATATTTTTTTCCCCCAGTTGTTTATTGGTTTGTACACAATAAATTGGAGAACCCTTGATTTCCAACTTTAAAGTGCTAGGTGCTTTTAAGTTACCAATGTGTTTCATTACCTAAGATGCAAGTTATATTTCAACAATTATAAAATGCACAAAATGTTTCATTCCATAAATATGTATGGTCACCGTAGAAATATGACAAAGGTGGCCTAGTTGATCAAAATTTCCCAACATTATGTTGAACACAGCTAAAGATCCATCTGGACCCAAGACGGGTTGTGCCGTGCAATTTAGAACCTAACTATTGTTTTGCATGAAATTCATCCATAATCTATGACCAATTTATGAATTCTTGTTTGATTTGTACGAATGCCTACATTGATGGCTCAATAAACTCTAATCAAGTGTGATTCGATGTAGTAACTTTGCCTTAGATCATATAAAGTTCTTTTCATTAATTGCAAAAGGAAATTTATAACCTGAAAATAAGTAATGTCAATACAGAAAACTCCTATGTTATTCACTCCAAAATGATTCTAACAACTTTTCTTTTGCTATTATATTATCAAATTCAAGACAAGGTTAATCATAAGTCTTGTTACCAAAATTAGACTATTTAACATGGTTTGAAATCTCGTATCGTGCTAGGCAAAATGGTCGAAGCGTATCATTCTGCTAAATCACCGAAACTTGATACCGCTTGACACTAAGGTTCAAAATCTCGAGTCATGTTGTTTCGGTCTTTGACTAGAAAGATGTCGTTTCAATATCAGACCGTTGTTGTGATACATGATGTCGATGACAGAGTGAAGGAGGAAGAAGATGAAGCAAAGGAAGGAGACATTTCAGTAATTTACTAGAATGATATGTTTCGACTATTTCGTCCGACATGATACAAGATTTAAAACCATGCTTGACACACACAATGTCTCCTTTTTATGCTTCATCTCCTTCTTCAATTCCAATCCATTACCGATATCATGCACCGAAACATGTCGATTGACATGATACCAAAAGGTCCAAAACAATATGTTCCAATAAAGACCGAAACTTCGCCACGGTTTGAAATTTTAAACCTTGCTATTTGATAATTTTATTATACACCGTTTGACATGTTTGGTATTTGTAAGTGGGACTCATTGTATTATACATGGTACGGATTCATAACTAGGACCAGTTTTAATGATGATGATGTTTTAAAAAAAGCTTGATGTGCTACCACTAGGCCATGATTCCTAATATCACTACTACAATAGGGGTGGTGAATTGGATATTGTATACTTGTCTAATGATAGTGCATTATGAATGCAGCAGAAAGAAACTTTATTCAGGGATCCCACAATAAGAGAGGAAAGATATAGGAAACAAATATATAAGACAAAATGTAAAAAAATTTATCAAACCATAGGTGTAAGCATAGTTGTGAAAAGCACACCATGCGCCTGGGCAGTGACCTAGGCACAGTACTTGAATGAAACACACCTAAGCGTGCTCCTTTTGATAGGTTAAGACACTTGAGGCAAAATTTTCCTCGCCTTATTGAAGTTTTAAAATTTTTTTAAAAGTCTAATTCATACTTTAAATTACCCTTTAAATTAATTAGGTTGCATGTATGCATGCGACACATTTTTCTTGCATGACTCTTCCTCTCTAGAAAATGAACATTAATCTCCCTTAGTCCCTTGCAAACTTATTTCACTGATTTTCTTGCGTGACTCTTCCTCTCCCCTAAAAAAATCAGCATCAACCTACCCTCCTCTCCCTTCTCAAGCGTGAATACATCAACATCGGTCTTTTGAATTTGGCTATACTTACTTGCTTTTCTCCTTTTGTTTTGTCATAACGGTATGTTTTTTTTTTTAATTTGAAGTTTGTTTTTTCTTTAATTTGAAGTTTGATTTTGATTATGAAGATAAACTATTTCAATATTTGGATGTTAGTGAATTTTATATTTACATTATTGTTTAATCATTTGTGAAATATTTGAATTTTGTTAGTAAAATATTTTAGCAGAATTTCCTATATATATTTGAATTGTAAAAATTTATACCCAAAGCGTCTTATTTCTGTAAGGCATGCACCTCACCTTGCGCCTAGAGCACCTATGCGCTTTTGGGCGCCTTACGCCTTAAATAATTATGAGCGTAAGCACCAAATATATGCTTTTATAGATCAACTAAATAGACCAATCTAATTAAAATTTCCACAAATAAGGTAAGTGTGGATCAATAATAAAGTAAAATAAAATAATATAAGCTCCAAATTCTGAATCAATTTATTCTCTTCAGAGCGATTTCCTTCTTCAATTTATTTGTCAACTTAAAGTGGAGTTGTCTTCAATATGACAACTACATTTTTTTTTTTATCATTCTTCATCTTCATTTTGAAGTGAGGTTGTGAATGCTCTTGGAATAAATCAACAAACATAGGTAGAAGACCTGAATCTCCTAGTAAGATATCAAAGATATCATGTCCTTGAAATGGAGAATATTTGAATGATATTATATTTGGTTGCTAAGTGTAGGTCACAAGTATTGGAACCAACTTTATCCATAATATAGTATGGACTGATAAATGACAGTAAAAATTATCAGTGGCTGTATTGTGAAGACTCTCAGGAAGCTGTTGAACAAAATGTTAATTATACCCTTCATTATTCTTGAGAGTTGAGATGAAGCTTGTAATGTCCTAACTCCTAACTCAATGTATCAATTTTTTGAGCATCAATATTAAATCCTAGCTCTATCACAACTGGTTTTGTGGACAATTCATTATTCCTTATATTAAGACCTTTGATGTTTTCACCATTGCCATTCTAGTGACTAATCATGGTCAACTTTGTTTATCTCCATAGAGATTTTAGTTTCATGCTTATTGTGAATTTTTGAGATCTTCAATTTATCATCTTTGGATAATTGATCAACAAACACAATTGGTTAACAGACTCTTTATTACTGACCAAGATATCCAATATTACCTTTATTATTTCAAGTTCATATTGGACAATGGATGATCTAGTTCCAAGATAATATAATCAAGCTTTCTATTATCACTATGATTATAGGTCATTATGGTATTACTATTCTATCACAATTTTTTTAAAATTTTTTTGCTAATGTGATACTACTAAATAGTATGAAATAAATGATGTTCCTGTTAAAGGATATGCCATGGATATTTTATTGGATTAAATGCATTGTTGTTCTAATATCAAGGTGTATAAACTGGCCAATGAAGTTAAATAAAATAAATTTTGATATAATTGCAATATCACTGAGATGCAAGTTGAATGGGTTATTAAAACTCCCATGCTGCTTATTTTCTATATTTTATCCCAAAAAACTGTCTCTAACTGATCTTTCCCCATTCATTACTTCCAACTATTCTCCTTTTTCTTTTGTTTGTTTTTTTTAATTTTTTGTTTTAAAAATGAAGTGCTTGTACATAAACCTCTTAGGAATGGGCTAAGTTGGCCTCATGTTTTTGTTTTTAGCTAGATCCATTGTGAGTGAATGATCAGATTTAATGGTGATAAATTTGGCCTCCTATTCAGAATTTTCTTCCCTGATTGTTTTGTTGATGCAATTGTTGTATCATATGTGAGTTGATGGAAAGTGCATATTGGAAGATTAGATTGTGGCATTACATAAAGCTATGAAGCTTGACAGTATTTAAGAGTGTCAACATTAGGAGTAGGCACTAAGTTTACCCTTGGTGGTTGGTGGAGATCGAATTGATAGACCGGTATTGGTGGGTTGGTGGAGGTGTTGTTGCTGGAGTTAAAGGGAAAGATTTGACTTTGGTGGAAATAATGGCTTCAAATGAATAAACAAGTGTCAGATTCATTGATGATAGTGGCAATGCTAATTACTCAAGTAGGTGGTTGTTGGTGGTGCATTTGGTTGGTTTTTGTTAGAATTTTCTGGCTAGGGTAGATAAGTAGGATATATCAATTTAGTCGTGGTGGATGGTAGGTGTAATGGTTGTTGGCATGCGATGGGAAATATCACACTTGCCATTGGTATGCAAGGTAGTGGTTATAAATGATATGTGGTTGGTGCTAGAGATAGTTTTGGTTTTCTAAAAGTGGATGCAATGGTGTTGTGAGTGATTGGGTGATTGATGTGTTTCAGTATGGATGCTAGAGGAAGACGACAATGATGGGCATGCTTGATGAGGTTGCTAGTTTTGAGAGTAGGAACTACAGATAGAGGGAATAGCAGACGTTTAGGCTTCGATACCACTTAAACAACTCAAGAGAAACTCGTGTATCTTAGTGAATGCAAAAGAGTTACCAGAAAAATTTTACTCAATAATGCAAAATTGTCCCAAAATAGTAGATGTAAGCCTTTAATGTAGTTTTTACCTTTTTTTTGCTTCCCATATGAATAGGCCAAGTTTTTGTATTTTGGAACTTGTTCATTTTGTTGACAGTGTTTTCATATGTAATATTGATGAAGAATAAATAGTATTACTATTTGTATAGTATATATATATATATATATATATATATATATATATATATATATATATATATATATTTAAATCTCATATTGTGTTAGGCGATATAGTCGAAATGTATTGTTCTCATAAATTACTAAAAATTGATATTTCTTGGCATAAGTAATTTATCATGTATCGCTAACTCAATTATGTCGATGAGTTTCATTTCATGTCAACATTTGACACCCCTTAGTATGGTACAATACTCGTTAAGATGAATTAAATAATGTTCTTTATTTTTTAGTTTGTGTCCATATAACATAGGGTTAAAACTATACCATTCTAATGGGATACAAAGTCAATAGGTTTATGGTTGTGCTCGCTTTTTTTCTTCTTCCTTCTCCAATTTGCCACCATCATCATATGTTGGAATAATAGCACGGTTCCAAAAAAGAGTATCATGCCGTTCCAGTTAAATACCAAAATTATATCACGATTCAAGTTTTTGAACCGTTCTATTTGATATGATAGTATCTACTTTAATTTTTAATGTTTTTATCTTTTTTTTTGTTTGAGTATACAGGGCCCAGAGAACCTACGGGTGCTATTGATTTGATAAACCACTACAAGCTATCAGGACACTATGATTTCTTCTGCAAAAGACCTCTTCCTTTGTCAGTTGCAGACACACATTATCTCCACAATGTTGGTGGAGACACAGAAATCCGGAAGGGAGAAGGAATGGAGTTAGGTCAACTCCTACAGAGTGCTCCATACTCAAGAGAAACAACAGCTCAAATGCAACAATTTGACTTGGAGATGCTAGGACAGGCATTTCAGCTGAGAGATACAACTCCCATTGATTTGCCTTCGGTAACAAATTTATCGTTCCATTGTAAACTTGTATATGCTTGATTAATTTTTCTATAAGATCCTGTAATGTTTTGCAGTCAGAGAAAGGAATACCTACCATTCCAGGGAAATCAAGAGGAGATTCTAAGGACAAGGAGAGGAAGCACAAAAAACACAAGGACAAAGATAGAGACAAGGAACACAAGAAGCACAAACATCGCCATAAAGATCGGAGTAAAGATAAAGATCGAGAAAAGAAGAAAGATAAAAGTGGACATCATGATTCTTCTGGTGACCACTCAAAGAAGCATCACGAGAAGGTTCTTGTTCTTGTTGTGTAACAATCATTTTTATTTAACCCCATGGACTTGCAATTTTACTTATTCATATATTTATAATTCAGAAGAGGAAACATGAAGGCAATGATGATTCTGTTGATAACCACAAACTCAAGAAAAGTAAGGTAGGCATTCAGTGGTTTTTCTTCAGCTTCAAATTTATTTTTTGTACATATCTTACTTTAGAGAAGGTTGGTTTCTCAAATATTTCAGCATAAGAGTCCAAAGATTGAAGAAGTTGGAGGGATAAAAGTTGCTAGCTGATAAAAGTTAAAAACACTTGTCTTTCTTCATTAAATTACTTAATATGCTGTTGGGGAAGATTAGATCGAAGCATGTCTTGCTCCAAAATTCTTTGAGGTACATCTGCTTCTTGCTGTCAGCTAATGCAAACAGGCTACTTTTTTATCACAACTCTCATTTTAGCCCAACTCTGATATAATTAATTTTGATGCTGATTTGGTTTCTATGTCATGATTGTACTATTTTTGTACATTATCAAAGACTCATAAATTGCCAGAAATAGATTAGGCTGAAAACTCTTTTGTTATTAAGCTCTCATAGTTCCTGAGTTGTATGAAGAAGTCAGTACGTTGTGTTGCTGAATTGGTGATGTGATTTTGGCTTCTGTGAATATGAATATTTCTGATGCTGTTAGGATATTTTAAATATATTCAAAGATGTGGACAATTGGGTAGCTGTTGGTGCTCATTCATAATGTTCATTTTTCTGAAATAAATTTAAAAATGCTTTCTTTTGGTTAATTACTATTTTACACTAATTGACATTCTACTTGGGCCTATATTTTCAATTGACATTCTACATAGGTCTTTATTCATAGCTGGACAACTTTGACTTAATTGTTTTTATCATAAATTCTATCACTTTGCATCTGTTCTCTCCCTCTACAAGCATCCCTGAATCGTTTTTTCTTCTTCTTTTTTATTTTTGAGTTGAAAAATGGGATTGTTTGGTGTACTTTATGTTGGTTCTACTCGTATTCAGATAAACCTAAGTCCAATAATTACCATTAGAAATCATTTCATTGAAGTGTTTGAGCAAAACTATATTCTATATAGCCAAACTATTCTACTGAAGTACAAGAATAATTAATGATGAATGATCCTAATCAAGGTTCAAATTCCAGTCTGTTTTCAGTGTAGATCCATTGGAAGCCATCCCACAGCAAGCACCCCATGTTAATTTGGATTGGATCCAACACCTTTGCCCCAATTGGACAATGCCTGATTAACTTATGAACTGAAACAAATTGTTATTTTTAAGCTGAAACTTGAATAAATTCTGAAAATTGAAGTTGAAATAAGCATAAAAGAAAAAAAGAATAACAGATTCCTCACTTTGTTACAAAGACCATTGTCTTAAAACGTATTCATAGCTCCTGTCAGTAGCAGATTGAATGGCATGGATCATATTATGGTAATGACCTCAGCCCTTGACTGATCTCGTCAATCAACATGACAAACACTTTTCCTGTCTGGCACTGTTATAAGCGTCAAGTAGCTTTATGGTTTTGTTACCTATCAATCCTGCAGACCATGAATAGCTAGCTACTCATCCATAGAAAAATACTTCTTTTGCTGATTTTCTTAATTCACTGCCATTTGTTTGGGTTCCTGTTAAATGACGCAGCTTAGTGCTGCAACTGTATGCTAGTCTAAACCTATTAATCAAAAACTTTAATTGTTTCCATAACAGTGCCCTTACCTGATGATCGACTTCCACCAGCATTATTGCACATTGCAAGATGAAATGCACTGGAAGCTTGGTCTCTCCAGGAAAGCATCATTGAAAAAGATTGCTTTGGAGAACTAGCTAATCAGTTCACCTTGCATATTTTGGAAAATCCTATAACAGATTATTCCAAGCTTGATTGTAATAGGAAAATAGCTGCTTGATAGGTTTCTTCGATGTTCATAGTTAACTTCTTCCAAAACATATTTACTGCATGGTTTTGGCATCATAATTCTTTCCGAGGATCACTGAATATTCATCTCATTTTTAAAGGACTTTGCTATTTAGTAAACTGCTTATAGGGCTAATCTGTGGATCATCATTTTTATTTTGTCACAGTGGCTTCTGATTAATCAAACATCGTCAATTTGCGTTCCTAAGTTGCATGTAGGGGCTAACTCCGTGGATCATCATTTATATTTGTTGGGCATTGGTACTGTCTGCTCACTGAATCATCACAGTTTAGGCGGCTCAATCTGGTCTAATTCTTTAATCCCCATATAGAGTATAATAGCAAGATGTAGAAACACTAAACCAGGATCCTCCAAAATAACCCTATAGCAGTAGGGAATCAGTCGAAATCAGCGTGAATTTGCATAGATTAATGGAAAATAAGATATTGATTATTTGATTTTAATGGAAATTTTTCAATTTTTGTTGGTCTTTGGCCAATTCTGGTTAGTCCCAACAATGGATCATTCTCACTAATAAAGGAAAGGAGAATATTTAGGAGTTCGATCGAAGATGAATAGTTATTATGTAACATTTTCCCCCTTTTATTGTCAAGTTGGGTTCTTCCACATAGAAGTTTCCATGTATCTCCGCTAATTCTAGAATCACCACATATCTTCCCTCTATGAAAGGTTAAGACATTTGAGTTATACCAAATTACAGTACAGAAAAAAAAATGAATCAAAATTTTTTTTCTTTAATGTCTCTTTTACATATTTAAAATTGTGAAATAAAATTAAAAAGATGTGTTGTATTACCCTGAAAATCCATTAGGAATATGCCATTATTAGCAACGATAACATACACATTATTAAAAACCAAGTTATTTGAATTCATGAAGGGTGTATTTGTGGCGATCAGCTTGGAGTGCGACACATCATTTTCTAAAGTTTTTACACCTTCAATAGGAGTGCTAGTGTCTGACTTGAGTGTAGATCTGGTTTACCCAATATGAGACTACTGTATATTAAAAATGTGAAAAATGACTGTAATTATATGAAAATGACGGTTTTTTAAATTATGTGTCCAATTGTCTGCCATGCCATTTTCTAAAGTTTTTACCCATCTTAAATGGGAATGTGTTACTTGAGCGTAGATTAGGTTTCCTCAATGAGTTCGCGGTACGGTGATAGGTCAAGAATACAAGAAATACATGTTAAGAGTATGAAAAGTGTTCCCAAAATGTTAAAAAAAAAAATGGTTGAACATGCAAGCTACTTGATAAAGGTACTAAATAATAATCAAGTATGAAAACAGCAGAAACTATATAAAACTAATTAGTGTTTAAACTTTAAAATATTTGATACTATTAGAACATGTAGATCATACAGGTAAGACACAACTTAATTTCTCATGTAATGCCTAAAGAAAAATAACTTCTAGTCAGTTATAATTATTACTTCTGTAAACAATGCCAGGTATGGACCTTTTGTTTCTTGTGATCAACTTTAGTCTTTGGTGCATAATTTTCTCATTTTAGTCTTATGCCCCTTATGTGTATGAAAAAGAACATGTGTTTGTACTTGCATGCTTCGATTCTGTTTTTCCAAAGGAGTAACATTTGTGTTTTTTTATATTTTTTGCATTTATTTTCATGTGGAGTACTGGATCATTTTCTTCTAAGAGTTACTCTGTGTTTCGTAGGTAGAATGTTAGAATCTTGTTATTGTATATATATGATTGCACTTTAGACATATAATGCGGTTTGAACAAGAAAGGATAGGAAACATGCAAGTAATTAAGTTCTGAAAGGTATTGGAAATATGCAAGTAATTGAGTTCAATAAAGATGATGCAAGATATAACCAACTTAAGCTTTTGTTTACGACACACTGACATTTCCGTCTACACTTGTTCTTTCTTTGTGCATGTTTATGTTCTTACCTTTCTCCATTTTTTGTTATTACTCCTTTATAATATTTTGCAATTATCAACAAATTTTTTAACATTAACAAAAATGCTATCAATTAATTCCTATCTTAGCTTGAAAATGGTTGGACATATATCATTATACATCCAATCCACGTCCATAAAGCACAACCTTAGAATTTAATGTCGAAATTCTTTTTACTGCAATTTTGAGAAAACAATAATCCATGCACACAAATAAGTATAGGTTTAGCATTATACATTGTCTATTCTTTTTCACTTCAAATGCAAACTGACTTCTTTATCATTATTTAGACCAATTTTGTCTTCTCTACAGTTCATATTGGAGTAAGGTTATTACCTATCTCCAATATAGGTAATAACTTTATTGTAAGATATTTTATCTAATTGTAATCTTGAAGAGAATATATCTTGGTCGTTTGGTCGTACAAGTTAAAAAAAAAGTGTTTTTAATAACTTTACTTTATATATATTTTTTTGAATTCATGTGTCTATTATGAACAGCGTGTCAATTTAATAGTACTATAGATGTATCTATGTAGGAATTTGAATACTGGTACTAACATGTTTAACATCTGTTGTCTGATTTGAATAAATGTTAGTGCATAATTATCATAAAAGTACAGTGATAGTCCGGTTTATATCAGCTAAACTATCAGGATGAATTCCAGAAACATTGCAGCATTGTCTCATCCTGTATTATTTGGTTCTGTATTGAAAAATTGTCTTCTAGTATCCATTTACATTCTTCAGAATCAGGCCCATCCAAACTTTAGATTTGGTAGTAGGTTGTATAAAATTCACTGTTTTAATTTTCATATGATGAAAATTGTAATA
This sequence comes from Zingiber officinale, assembly GCF_018446385.1. Classification (NCBI taxonomy): domain Eukaryota; kingdom Viridiplantae; phylum Streptophyta; class Magnoliopsida; order Zingiberales; family Zingiberaceae; genus Zingiber; species Zingiber officinale. The sequence goes on along the minus strand of NC_055995.1, from coordinate 108,751,403 downwards.
TTGAATGCAATATTTATTCAGTAATTTCAATTATAAGTGATGTAATTACCATATGACGTGTTTCAGTTCTCCTTTCTTCTATTTCAAACATTTGGTGTTGGGATAGGAATTGGTCCGAAGGCTTTCAACTTGGATCTTTACTACAGTTGTTTTTTAATGTCACAATTCCTGTGAATTATCAAGTTGTGCTTTAAGTTCCGTGAACTGTTAGATGCATCAATTACCATGATTTCTGCTGCTACTGAGTAGGCAACTATTGCGACACTAATTATTATTCTTACACTTTTTTCAGATCCCAAATAGATCATTTATACTGTTTGTGCCCCCTATTTACAATTAATTGCAGAAGGAAAGTGAGGATCTTTGATGTTTTCATGTCTAGATCTCTGAAAATTTAGTCACCTGCCGAGAGAAAATATATTCAGTAGGGCACTGAATGTTCAATGTTTTATTTTATTTTTCCCGACTCCTACTATGGGGAACTTGTCTGAATACTAAATCATATGTAGACATGTCAGCTAAAGATATCTAATGGTTGGTCAATTGCATTAATTAACAAATTTTGATAAAAAGTTAACCATTCAGTGAGTTACAGGAGCATTTCTTGACTGGCAGTTCCTTTGTTGTAGTTGAATGAACATGAAAATTGGATAACTACGACCTTTTGTGTTGGAAGCCTGCAAGTTGTCTTGGCGAGTTTAATTATTGACGAAGTGTATTGGGTGCTGTATTCCATTTCAATTATATTTTCGAGGGTTTGTTCGCTAAATCTCTTCTTAAGAGATGAAATTTTGACGTGATTTTAAAATGCTACTTTAAATTAAAAGGTTGAATTTTTTTAATTCATTATGCAAATTTATGTGTTAATATTTGTCTACTCTATTTTTTCTATCCGATTTTGTGAACCTAACCCATTAGAAAATTGATGCTAAATTCAACTGCCACAACATTTTAACTCTCTGTTTTGCATTTCTTATGGTTTGATACTGCGTCTGTACTGACAAGCTATTATCTCACTGAACCAAATCTCACTTGCCTGTGAGAAACAAATTCTAATACGTTGCGTTTGATTATTTTTATCCCTATTCCATTTTAATTCGGTTGGAAAATTGACGCTCAGTAACTCCCTGGTTTTTCTCAAAGAAAAGTGTACAATTGATGCGTACCCTCAACTAATTTCCTCGGCAATTTTAGAAAAGTAACTCTCGGATTACAATTTGATTCTATGATTTATCTGTTTACATATAATTTAGGATAGAGATGAGGATGAGTTATTAAGATTTCTAGGATGAGCATAAGGAAATATATGTAATTATAATAGCTCCATTATGCATTGACTATTTGTACTAATGGTTAGTAGTCATTTATGATTTATCTATGGATGAATTGGCAAGAGTATTATAGGTGAGCGAATTACTTTTGCCACATAATAATAACTATTTGACCCCTTGAGACAATATAGTGGTCAAGGTACGAGGTGTTGTTACATTAGGTTATGAGGTCGAAATTCAGTGCGCCCGATCATGTCTTGACCACTTTATTAATGGTTAATAGTCATTTGTGATTTACTTCTTCCGTATTAATCTAGAGACGAATTGATGCGGGTGCTAGGAGTGAGTGAATCGTTTTTTTGCCACACAATAACATCTACTTTATCATTAGGTGGGGGCAAATCTTGACTAGTAATTGGGTATCTATTTTTCTCTATGTGCTATTCAACTGTTCAAGATTAGTAGTTACTCGTGATTTATCTTCTTTGTATGGATGAGTGAATTATCTTTTGCCACCTTAATAACGTCTACTTCTCTGTATAATTTGCCAAGCCAAATGTAGAAGATTAGTGTAACGTTTAGGAAGCAAACTGAGGAACTTGATTGGATTAATGTTAAAACTATAATTTCTATAAATATAAGAAATAATGGAAATTTAAGATAAATTTTCATTAGTGAAACAATAATATCATCACATCTTTATTTTAATATTTCGTGGAAAAAAAACTATGATAACTTGCACAGGTTCCACATCGCAACAACAAATACAAGAATTTCATAGTGCAAACAAAAAGAAATCTCATGGGCAATTTTTTTTTTAAAAAAAAAACTCTATATTTTGTTGATAGGAAACCATAAGAATCGAACAAGAGGTATAACTCTATAAAAGCTAACTATTAAAATATTTTATAATATCTTGATATATGAATAACTATAAAACAACATTTTTAAAAGCTATCACAAAATTTATATAACAAAAGTAAACTGAAATTACTTGGAACAAAGTTTTATAACGAATAATGGCCTAGAGTAAGATCTAGGCAAGTGACGTGCCAAATGCTAAAAGTAACTCTATCACCATTCCTTTATTTTAAAATAAAATGTAGCAAAATCTCTTGTAAATTCTACCACGTTTTTTGTTTATCAATTTTTAACATTTATTCGAAAACCTATCTCATTTGTCGAAGAATTCAATTTGACCTCGTTTAATAAGCAACATAAACGGATGCAAAGAGAGTTAATCACATATAACTAATGATCAATTTGACTTCTTCTTGAAATGGATACTAAGTAAATTCCTTATGTTAGTATTGTGAGAGTTGTTTGAGTATTTTTCATTACGACAACATCATCAAAGAAAGCAACCGGAACGTGAAGAGCTATTCAACAAAATGTCCCATTGGTAGAATTAACATTGAAGTAAACAATAAATATTGTCTCAACAACAAGCATTGTTATTCGAAATGGACGTATGTTGAAGTTTAATTCCACAAAAATTAAGAAATTTACAACATGAAGATCATATTTTGCAGAAGAGAATGAATTGTCAATGGAAAAAAAATCAATCTTTAGTTGGAAAGTAAGAAGAAATAGAAAATGTAGAGGAAGTAGATGTCGATCATCCAGTAGCGAACAAATGCTGCAACAATCACACCAAAATCAATCCCTAATCCAACACGAAAGGAAATGCCGCCCAGCAAGATCACTTCGTTTTCAATCGAGCCTACTCACCTATTCTGGTGGTCGCTTCTTCCACTTCCAGGCGGCATTTCGGTGGCAGGTTGAAGGCAGAGGCGTCAAGGTGCTTGCGCACAATCCTGATGTTGAAGAGGATCACGCCAAAGGTGGGATCAGTGGCCATGATCCCCTTGACCAGGAATTTAAGGAACAACTCCTCCTGTGCCCACCGACCACCCTACAGAGTGTCGTAGCTGAGGTTCCCCCGCACCTCACTGTCGAAGTAAGTGAGCTCGTCTTCGTAGTGCACATAGCAGGGGTTGTAGAGTCGGACCTCGAGGAGACCGGAGGCGTCGTCGTAGGAGAAGCACTTGACGGACTTGGGGATCAGCTTGTCGAGGACGTTGTGGTTCCAGAGGAGGTCATGGATGGTGGTGGAGCATGGGTGGATTTAAAAACTTAGATTCTATAATGCAATTTGGGGAAAGAAAAAACCTTGATTTGGTCGCTTTCGATCTTGGCGAAGGTGATGATATTGAGCACTGGAGGCTTACCAATGGCGGCTTTGAAGCGGCCACGAGCGTCCTTGCTGCCGTGGGCGTCGTTGTTGTCGTAGCCCAGGCGTCCTCACCGCCATGCGAGGTGCACGACTTGCTGGTGAGGAGGCTCGGTTACGAGAAGGAATTAGGTCAGGAGCGATGAAAGAGGAAAGGGAAAAGAAATAATAAGTTAAAGGGAATTAGGCCATCGCCGGCTGCCGTCGGCCATTGCCAGCGGTCGCCGGTCGCCGGCCGGTCGCCGGCTGTCGACAGTCGTCGGCCGGTCGCCGGCCGCCGACGGTCGCCGACCGGTCGTCGGCCGCCGACGGTCGCCGACGGTCGCCGGCCGCCGACGGTCGCCGGTCGTAGGCCGCCGACGGTCGCCCGCCAGTCGTCAGCCACTGGGGGGCGGTGGTGGGTGGTGGCGGTGGGCGGGCGAAGATGGGCGACGACAGACTAGGGGTATATTTGACATTCAAATTTTTGTTAAAAGTGACATCGTAATGTAATCGGATTACAATGTGTTTGTTTTGTAATCCAGATTACAAAACTTCATTACATTTTGTAATCCAGATTACATTACATTACAAGTTAAAAATGAAACCAAACAAAATAAACAATCTTGTAATGTAATCTGAATTACATTACAAGGCAGATTATACCCTACCAAACACAGCCTAACTGTCAAGTAACTTGCTTAAGCATACTTGACATAAATTGATTAGATCTCAACAAATCTAATTTTAACATTAGTCATATATTAAAACTTTGGGTTTAATATTTTACTCCCAATATCAACGGTATTTTTTAAAAATTAAATACTAAAATTTGTTGACTAATGATTAAATAAGGACTAAACCTTTTTTACCATTTTAATTTAAAAAAATTCAATTAATTTTTTGTCAAAAATAGGATTGTTGACTTTTTTTTATAATTCCTTTTTTAATGATGCTAAAATTTTATGAACATCAAAGCAAAAAAACGTTGGATGGAGCCTTATTTTTATTTTATTTTTTTTAATAATTTATATGTTTGAGCATTGGGCTTAACTAAGCCTGGAGATGTCTGTGCCGTATTGGGACGATTCCAACTGTTGATGGAATCTACTGAATGCTTTTGCTGCTGCATCATACTATTTTTAATCTTTTGCTCAAGGGACAAGTGCAATAACATAATAAATAAAAATCTCTAATCATACGATACAATTGTATAGTATATCACTTTGATCCTGAAAGTCATGTTTCTTTCCTTCGTGCATTCTAAAAACGGCCAACTACACCTGTTTCTTCAATGAGAGAGAGATGAAAAAGCACAGTCCAAAACACACACTTTAATTTGATGCCTAGAAGGAAACAATTATTACTCCTGTGTAGAAGCATCAGCAGAAGTCCAATATGTCTTAACAGCGACGAGGATCTTCTCGGGGATAAATGGCCCCCTTTCATGGTCCATAATCTTGCTATTCCATCTCATCCTATCAGCTACAACCTGGACTTTTGCGAGCACATCCACAGTGTCACGTATTATCACTGCACCCTCTGGCCTCAAAATTCTATCCATTTCTAAGAGAATGTATACTATGTCACACCTGCACATATATATATAGACCTCATCTTAATTAGAGACAATTAATTAAGATCACATAAATTAGTTTAAATGACAATGAGATCAGGAGAGCTAGCTAGGAATATTCCAATTAATTATATTGTTCTATCAATCAATTGGGGTAATGTATATATATATACCTATTCTGATAAATGGTGAAAAGGGAGGTGGCATGGATGAGATCATAAGTTCTTGGATAAGTTGAGAAGGCTTCACACCAATCATGATATGCTCCAATAAATCCTCTCTCGTAGATCACACCCAAAGTGTCATGATCGGAGTCGGGAGGAACAGTGTTCATCACCCACACAGGATGCTTCACCAGTGCTGCGGCGAATCCACCCAAGTGGGCATTCATGTCCATCACATTTCGATATCTCGCTTGAGACAGAGCTGGAATGATATGCTTGTAATGCTCCACCCGTTCTCTCCACACTCTGTTGTCATCTTCAAATTTCATCGAAGTCAGCCCTGGGATGGTTCCCTCGGTTATTCTCGGAGGGACAGCAAATGCTCTCTCAGGCCATCTCTGGACCTCACCGCCCGCTACCTCATCTCGCCTTCCCACTCGAGGCAGAGGGGTGACGCAGACCTCCATTTCCTTGTACCTGGAAATTAATTAATTAATTCCATAAGCAGAAATTTAACAACTTAATTAATTAATCACCATGCGACATCACTGCTATCTTTGCAAAAGTTTGGCGTTCTCTGGGGGGTTTTCCGATGACTTTCGATGCAGTCGAGATGGTTGATGGGTTTCTGCCAAATTGAAAGATCATTTTTCTCGATAACTTTCTTCCAGCAAAGACGCCTGGCGATTTCCTCGATTGTATCTTGCTCTTTCTTTAGATCCTCCTGGGTTCTTTCCCAGCCACGGTAGTACTTCTTCCAGCGAATCGGAGGACCGGACAAAATCCAGTAGCCTCCTGGTCTTAGAACCCGATCTACTTCAATCAGATACAGGCCGTCTGTGATAGACAAATTAGATCCACGGAATTAATATACTTAAATGTACCTTAGAGCTAAAGGTGAACATTTGGTTAATTTGATTAATTTAATATTAATTTTATATAAATTTTTATTATTATTATTTTAAATAAATTAAATTAATTTGGTATTAATTGAAATAATTAATTCGGTTAATTCAGTTTTAGTAAAATTTCGATTTAATTTGATTAATCAATATTAAATTAATTTTTGATTAATTTATGTACCGAATTAATCAAATACTGGAGCTAGAGTACATTTAATATGGAATAAGACTAGCTAGCTTACCATAATCATACCAAGGGATCAGGCAGCGCGAGCAATGAGCCATGTCAAATGCTCTAGCCGGATACGGCAATTTCCTGGTCGCCATCACTCCGATCATGGCCGGAACTCCCCGCTCTAAAGCAAATTGTACCTGGGCTTCATGCGTGTCTCTCGGCGCAAATGACATAGTTAAGATATCTCTCTGCAGGAGATAAGCACCGAAACTCGCAACCTGCGAATTAATTAATTAATTAATTAATTAAGCGAGAAGATTAACTCATAATTAATTATAGGTTTAATTTGATTAATTACTAACTCCGCAGCCGGTGTCAATTGCAGTCCTTATTCTTCCATCCGTCAACGAGACGAGAGCATTAATATCGTCGATGTAGGCATCAGCACCGAGCGGGAACATGGTCCCGCCTCCGGGAAACATGAACCGTTCGCCTTTCACTTGGATCCAGTTCTGAACGGCCTTCTCGATGCTGAGCTCCTTATGAGGAATGTTGTCGTACCAGGCGTAGTCCCTGCTCTGAGGCCACCTGAAAGGAGTTTTGTATTTCGGCGGAGCCGGAATCAGGCACTGCAGCAGCTCGTGTTTCGAAGGGCAGTGTCTCTCCCGGTAAGCCAGCTTCTCCCTCGGGAACTCCTTCCCCCTGCTGAAGTCTTCGCAGGGTGTGTACTCGGATAACTCTGCGGCGCAGGACGGGAATTTCTCTATCGCTATTGTCGTCTCATCCAGGCTTAGCTGGTGGTGGGCTTCGAAATCGAGTGCGACGTCGACGTTCCCTTCTGACCATGAAGTAGACGCCATCTCCGCATGATGGTCGCAGTCAGCTTTCTCCCAGTTCGAAATGGGATTCAGCACTGATGGAACAGGGGCAGCGCCTTGCCAAGCGCCGAGGACGTAAAACAGGATGCATACGCCGCTGATAAATACGATGTAGGTCACGCGATTCCTCTTTATTTCCAGAGTGTGGATCTTGGGAGATCCAGGATACTCCTTCGCCATTAATTATAAACACCTAAACAGGCACAGCTTTAAACTTCTTCTCCACGCTGCCCTGATTTGATCGCAACTTCTCCTCTCTGGTGAAAATAATAACGGGGTTCCGGTTTTGGTGCAGAGTTGCCTGCCTCAGAATGCTCCGGTCTCGTGAGATTCACCCGCTTCTGTGTGGACAGTTCGTTTACATAAAATATAAATTGTTAAATTAGTTTTGTAATTAAGGTCGAGATGGGATGTTTATGAAATAACCCACTAGACATGACTTGCTATGAGAGAATATGGTATTATGTTTTACCTAGGATCAGATCAATGTGGTGTGTCATGTAGAACAATTATAACTGATAATCCTACTTGAGATTATTACAATATCATGAATCATCTCACAAAAGGATTAACATACGTTGAAATTTGAGTTGAAACTTGTGTCTAGTTTTATCCAGGTGAACGAGTAATCAAGATAGAATTTATTGCTCAAGTATAATAGGAGTGTATACCACTAGCATATTTGATGGATGACCATTTTGAAAAATCTATAAATAGTGCAACAATATGATGAAGTTAATATTCCTTTGAGTACTGGATCCACCAGATTGATCATTCTCGAAATCCCTCTAATAATTCTCCTTTCTAGATATCTTCTGAAGGTGAAGGTGAAGAAATCTCGAGATGAGATAAGATCAATAGAACAAATAATAGTAAATAGAAATAATTTCATTAATTTAGTTAAGAAATATTTTAATTTCGTAAATCACAATTTCAATAGTATATGCATGCATGTCTATACGGATCATCTTTGTATAATCTAGTTAAGAAATATTTTAATTCGATCATCAAATTGATTTTAGAGATATTTATATTATTCAAAGTTCATTAATTTCTTGTAGAATGATAGAGATATAAAAAATTATATTGTTAAACTTTTTTTTTTTTTAAGTTTTTGAATTTTACGAGTTCCATAGTAAAAATATTGAAGTTTTGCATATTACAATGAACAAGTATTTTACTTATGATTTTAATTGTTATGTATTATTTTATTTTATGTTAAAAAAAATAGTCCGGATATATTATGATTCCTAGCTCTTCCACTCATTGGGAAAGGAGCCCGCAGTCGTCAAGACTCATGTCAAGGTTGTTGTTTGTGTGCAGGTAAGCAACCTAATAGGTGGCATAAGTCCGAGTTTGTTGCCTCTAACCAAAACAAAGGAGTTAGTTGGATTCCTCATTAGAGGAATCTTGCGACCAAGTATAATTAGATGGAGATCGTTAATCCCCATTAATACATATAAAAAAAAATCATTCTTTGATCCGTAAAAAATAGACTAGAGGATATCCTCTGAGAGAGAAGTCGGATCCTCTGGTCCGTATTTTACAGACCAGAGGATGGTCCCTTTACATGTATTGATGGAAATTGATGGTCCTCACCTATTTTACAGGTGGGGACCATTAATCCCCACCAATGCATATAAAGGAACCATCCTCTGATCCGCAAAAAGCGGACTAGAGGATCTCTTCTGAAGGGGAAGCCAGATCTTCTAGTCCACATTTTGTGAATTAGAGGATGCCCCCTTTATATGTATTAGTGGAGATTAATGGTCCCCACCTATTTTACAGGTGGAGGTCATCAATCTCCATGAATACATACAAAGGGATCATCTTTTGATTCATAAAAAATGGACTAGAGGATCTCCTCTGACAAAGGGGACCTTATACTGACCCTTGTGGCCTCTGGTCTAGGTACACCAGCTCGGCAGCAAATGTCCAGCGATGGCGACAGTCGACGAATGTAGCCGTGTGCTAGAACATGAGAATTTATGAAGCCAGTGGCCTACCTCTTCTTCCTCAAAGTTGTTGCTATAGATGGCAGTTCCTGTGTATTTGCTAGTGGTTGGATGTAGGCTGGTGATGATAGGAGCATCTCATTATTGTGGGGCTTCGACATAAGTCTCTAAATCATCGTTGTCTAGTGACAAGATATAGATGGTGACTATAGTTGGCGTACACTATGGTTTCACTCGATCGGATGTGAAACAAAGAAGGCATGCTTGATACCGTCAGGGGCTAGCTGTGGAATCTGATAGTGCTGCATGTTGGTGGGAAATCTAATCGATTTTGTTTTTGTTAAGAAACTATTGTTGTTGTTGTCGATTGTTGCAGGATTTTACTTTTTTAATTTTACTCTTGTCAAGTAACTACCACTATCGAGGAATTTCATAAATCTTTTAATAAATTAGAGAACGAATCCAAGACATATATACTAGCTTTCCTTAAGAAACTATTTGCTCCCACCATGATGATACACTTGAACTAAGCAAATATTCCTCTAGGATACAATGGACTCTTTAATAATATTGTTTCCAAAGTACACGCTTGAAAACAATCCCAAATACCTTGGATTTATTCAAACTCAAAAATTGAATTTTGTGTATTGTTATTGTAATATAATAATATACAAATAACACTTTGAAAAGTAAGTAACTTTGAGAGGAAAAGTTTTAGTTATAAATATGTTGAATTGTTTGTGTAGAATGATATTTTACAGTGTTTGAAACATTGTCTGTGAAAGGACATGTTTTTTAAATCATAACCTTTCATTCAAAAATCAACACAATTGTTTAAGTTCCTTATTTCTTCCATTCTTTTTTCCATTTTACGGAAATCATCGATAATCCTCCATCATTTCTATAAAAATAATTTTTTAAAAACTTTTAATTATCAAGCGACAAGCGTTGTACATAAATAAAAGTATCTAATGGATTTAAACTTTTACATAGTGAAGACCTCTCAAATACTAACCAAGGTGACTGATAGACCAACTTTAATCAAGTGACCTTATTTGATTAATTAGAGCGATCTCACATATAAACTATTATTATCCTCGGTATTCATATTGGCAACACGTTGATTAGCCTTGTGTCTTACTACCTTAGTTTTTCATGGATATTTATCTAGTTAACCAGACCACACTAGAGATGACATCATCTTCAACATTCACATAGGTGGATGTTATCAAGAATACTCACATAACTAAGCATTCCGAAGGATTGCCCTTTATAACTCCATTCAAAGCTTTTCCTACCTATTCCATTACGTGAACCAAGCACATCCCTTGGGACAAATTAAGTGTTTCAACCATCCATATAGTATACTTTGTTCATTTAACCCAAGATTTGAAAATCATCCAATGTTAAGTCAAGTTTTTACTATCGATGATCAATAAGTTAGCTTTAGCCTCATCTCCTTTGATATTCTCAAAACTAGATACGTTATAAAGCATTTTGTCAAAGGGTCAGTCAAGTTAAGACTTAACTTTACATAGTCTATAGTTATAACATATTCAAATATCAATTGTCTAACTAAACTATATCTCAATCCAATATGTCTCGACTTTTCATTGTAAATATTGTTATATGCCCTTGATAGTGTAACCCCATTGTCACAATGTATAACAATTGAAGGCATTGATTTTGGCCATAAATGAACTCCCATTAATATATTTCTCAACTATTCTACTTCCTTAGCACATGAAGCAAGAGTTATAAACTCACATGTCATTGTGCAATCAACAATACAAGTTTACTTTTTGGAACCCCAAGATATGGCTCATCCATCAATTTTGAATATCCATCCACTTGTAAATGCATTATCTTTTGAATCAAATATTCAATTAACATCTATATATCCTTCTAGAACTTGAGAATATCCAGGATAAGATATATTATAATCCATAGTGTGTTTTAAGTACTTCAATACTCAATAAATTGCATTCTAATGAAATTGACTAGGATTCGTGGTATACCTACTCAATGTTCCAACTACAAATGAAATATTAAGTCTAGTCAATATCATTACATACATCAGAGAACCGATAACCCTAGCATATTCTAGTTGGTTAACTTCTCTTCCTGTATTAGGATGCAGTTTAATACTAGAATTAAAATGTGTTGAGACTATCTTATAATCAAAATAGTCAAACTTTCTCAATACTTTTTAAATGTAATGAGATTGTGAAAGAACAAGATCAAGATTTGTATGCTTATGATTACATCTGCTTTATCTAAATCTTTTATATCGAAGCAGGATGACAATAATGATTTAGTGTCATTTACACTAATCATATCGATTTCAAAGATCAACATGTCATCCATATAAAGACAAATAATTACGCTTTTATTATTGTTAAACTTTCTATACACATATTTGTCGCATTCATGCATTTTAAATCCATTAGCAACTATCACTTGATTAAAATGTTCATGTCATTGTTTAGGAGCCTTTTTAAGTTCATATAATGCCTAAACCAATTTACACACTTTTTGCTTTCATCTATGCATAATGAACTCTTCCGGTTGTTCCATATAGATCTCCTCATCTAGCTTTCCATTAAGAAAAGTTATTTTTACATTATGTATCTCAAGATGTGATAATGCAAACAAGGTTCTAATAGTAGCAAACCTAGCAATGGGTGGATAGGTATCAAAATGGTCTAGACCTTCCTTTTGTTCAAAGCCCTTTGTTACCATCCTCGCTTTGAACTTGTCTATAGTTTCATCAATATTCGTCTTCTTTTTAAAGGTTCATTTACAAATGATTGATTTTGAGTCTGGTAGAAGATCAACTAATTTCCACATTTTATTATTTATAATAGACTCCATTTTATCATTAATTACTTCTTTCTAAAATACAACATTCATAGACTTCATTGCTTCTTTATATGTTTTGGAATAAGATTTTATTGAATTAGATATGATTATCTGTTTCACATTTGAATCCCTATTTCCCTCTAAAAGATGCATAACGAAGTCAAATCCAAAAGATTTATCCTTTCGAGCTCTTTTACTTCTCCCTAATTTAGGAGGATTGACATCAACATTTACATGAACAATTGCTTCATTACTGACTATTGGTGTACTAGTAGTATTGGTCAAACAAAGCATCGGTCATTGCATTATAAATATGCCCCTTGCACACATAATCGTCTTGATCCAATTTTTGTCTTATCCTTGTTTGTGCCACAGTTTCATTTTCTTTTTCTACCAATTTCGGTGTGGTAAGAACATATACCACATTTAGTGAAGTGAGAAGGAAATGTCATTTGTTTTGCCAACATCAAAAGTTTTTTTCATCAAACCATTTTGACTTAACAAATTTTGCAGCAAAGTTACGAGGCAAATTTTCTTGAGAAGCCATAAGTAATTTCTTAAGATTATTCGTGGGAAACCCGGTCAAGAAACTATTAATTATTGTTGTTGTTGATTGTTGCAGGATTTTACTTCTCCAAATATTTTGCTCTTGTTAGAGCATCCACATTAGTTTCTCTATTATTATATTTAAAATTTAGGGTAAATGACCCACTTTATTAAATTTAGATAATCACTTTTCACTACACACTACATCAAATACCTTAAAATTTTCATCATCCTTAATTTTTTATTATTTTCTTCTCTTTCTTTTATTTTTTATTATTATATTTATGGAATGAGTGGAAGGAGAGAGATTGAGTGGAAGGAGAGAGATTAAAAAAAAATATTATTTTATTTTTAGGGTAGAGATTTCATTACCTAAATTTAGAGAATCACTATTCATCAAATCTAAATTTAGGGAATGGATAGGATAACTGATGTAGAGGTTTTTTAATTAACCTATCCAAAATTTATGATAAAATCTTTGAATAGGGTAACTGATGTGGATGCTCTTAGGAAACTGTCGACAATGAGGAATTTCATAAATTCCGTAATAAATTAGAGAACGAATCCAGACGTACACCCGCTTTCCTTAAGAAACAATATGCTCCCACCATGGTGATACACTCGGACTAACCAAATGTTCCTTCATAATACAATGGATTTTTTAATAACATTGTTTCCAAAGTGCACACTTGAAAACAACCCAAATACCTTAAAAACAACCCAAATACCTTAGATTTATTCAAACTTGACAATTGAATGTTTATATATTGCTACTCCAATATAACAATATACAAATAACACATAACAAAGCAAGTAACTTTGAGAGAAAAGGTTTTTGTTACGAAGATATTGGATTGTTTGTGTAGAATGGTATTTTATGGTGTTTGATATTGACTATGAAAAGACATATTTTTTGGATCATAACTTTTCATTCAAATATCAAAAATGCCAATAAGTGTCGTGGGGCTAGTTGTGTGGGAGTGTTGGTGTGATAGATTATATATATATATATATATATATATATATATATATATATATATATATATATATATATATATATATTTTAAAAAATGCTAATAAATAAAGGGGCACAATTGAAACACGACCATTTTTTGCCTTCTCCTAGGTGGCAACGGAGAGTTCGTCCTCAGTTGCACCATAGCCCGGGGGCGAGAGTTCGTTCTCAATGTGGCTAGAGGAAGGGGATCGCATTACATTATGAGTAGCAGCACGTGTGAATCGCGTGCTGCGAAACGCTTAGTGGCTGAGAACCTCTGATTTTGAAATTCAAATCACGAATTCACAAAAAAAAAAAAAAAAACAAGCTTGAAATTGTTAGCACATTGTGTGCAAAATGATATCCCATTCAATAACAAGCTTCAGAAATACAAACATTCTCTCTTATTACAACGACAAATGAATTTAAGAAACGAGAGCAGACCTTCAATCACACACTTTTATCTAAAGAGAAAGACGACTGCCTAGTTTGCTTTTATTTTGCTGTTATACTAGAAAGATTTTTAATTAAACAGCTTAATTAGCTTTCTTATAATGCTAAAATTAATTATATATGAAGGCTGATAGCTTTATTCTACACCGCTATCGTAACGCTGGAGGTGGAATTGGAGTCAGCGGCGGGAAAAGGGGAAGGGAAGACCACCATCTGGTGCAGCAGGGCAGCAAGGGCCGCACCGACTAGAGGCCCGACCCAGTAGACCGCTTGGTTCTTGAAGTTGCCGCTGACGACGGCCGGTCCGAAAGACCGTGCCGGGTTCATCGACCCACCCGTTAAGGAACCGGCCGCCAGCACGCACGCCCCCGCAGCGAGCGCCGCAGCCAGAGACGCCGCCACCCTTCGTTCCCCGTTTCTCCTCCTCTCGCCACCGCTTCCACCACCCCTCGGGTCCGCCGCTTCGTACACCGTGTACACCAGCACGAAGGTGATAACGCTTTCCACCACCGCCCCACCAAACCCAGTCATCTCCGCCCCTATCCCTGTCGTGGGGATCGCCTGTCCGGCTGAGGCGACCCAGAGGAGGAAGCAGGCGAAGGTGGCGCCGAGCAACTGAGCGATGCAGTAGAGGAGGGCCATGGGAACGCTGATGTGGCCGGTGACGGCGAGGCCGAACGTGACCGCGGGGTTGACGTGGCCGCCGGAGATGTCGCTGGCAATGTAGACGGATACGAACAGGGCAAAGGCCTGCGCTAGCGCCGTCGCGACAAGTGACGAGGCTTCCGACGTAACGTCGGGAGTTAGCATTCCTGAAAATGGATCATTTGTAGTAGTTTCATTTAGACTCAACAATGAATAATTACATTATTGCCGATCGAGTTAGTATGTACGGGCGGAGATCGTGGAGCCGACGGCAGCGAAGACGAAGAAGAAGGTGGAGATGAATTCTGCCAGATATGAACGGCGGGAGGCCGGAGACAGCCAGACAGGGAGTCGGCATCGGTCGGTGGAAGTCATCTCAGATGCCACTCCTTCTATGACTAGTGCAAACGTCGGACTGGAAACCGAAAATTGGAAAGATGGGATTAAGGCAGGTGAGGGCAGGGCAGGGCAGGGCAGGGCAGGGCAGGGTATCTATCGTCGTCGAATTTCGCAGGATAAAAACAGTTGCATGGCAGTTACGGGCGGTTCTGAATCCTTCCTTTCTCTCTTCCCGTTTAACATGATTTTGAATGTGTCCTGAAAGATAGACACTTAATACTAGTTTCTTTTTCTGTAATAAAGAAAGAAGAAAAAAAAACATAATAATCCCTTCAAGAATTTTGAGCATTTAATTACTGAAAAATGTTCAGTATTGGGTAGTAAATCTGATTCATGTTTTATTGTTGGATATTATTAACGAAGTCTCCTGCACATTCTGTCCGACCTGCGTAAAGTAACAGGTGTTAAGGGCACCGGATGTGTCTAGCAAAGCTCCTTAGACACTCAAATCAACTCCAGTGAATAAAAGAATTGAGATCTCAAAGAGAAATAAAGATTCAGAATTCCCTGCAATTGATCCTGTTCCTTTTATGAGTTTGCCTCTAGATTGTGTCAATGGCATGGTCCTCGATTACCGACGCCTACCAGAGGGGCATGTCTGAGGATTTTGGGCCAAAGTATCTAGAAGACAAAATTGATTTGGGCCAAAGTATCGTGATTGATGGCGTCAAGCATATTTGCAACTTCTAGACTGTATCGTGATTGTTTGCCTATTGTATGCTGAGTATTTTTATTGCTGATCCGGCGATTAGAAAAGGGAATCCTCATTCTGAGGGGTCAATGCCACGGAGGAGTTAAAAGGTCAGGTGGTCGACCGGAGAAGGATGGGCCGACCTCCCGGCCGGCCAACCGGTGAATAACCGATGGCAAAAGGCGCCCCGACAGAAGTCGGGGTTCTGGCGCTCAATTGAACAGTAGCGAAGAGCCGAGCGGAAGGCCGAAGACAAGGTGACATACTGTTAGCAGTCTCCACAGCACCTTACTGAGGATCTACCCAGCATACCGAGGCATACGAAGAGCCGGACGGGGTGTGATTGGTTTTGGGTGTGGAGTAAGATGAGTGCCGACCGGCCGGACGGGCACCTCATCATGGGGTAAGGAGAGGACAATTTATATCTTATGACAGCGGTCAAGTCCTATGACTAGGCCATACTCCTAATCCGGCGACGAGGTGTTCTGCTGTCCCATCGAGAGCGTTCTTGGACTGTAGCAGTATGGTGTCAGGTAAGCTCTCTGACAAACACATACCGAAGTATGGGCTAAGAACACGTGTTTACCTCGATTGGCGTGCATGGGTTTCTTCCAGCCCTATATAAGAAGCCTTATACTTCGCCGGAGGTACGGGTTCGACACCTTTGGAGCCACTTTTTTTTACTAATTGTTTGCCTGACTTGAGCGTCGGAGGGTCGCCGCCGGGAACCCCTTCCCGGCCCGACTTCTGTGCAGGTTCGCCGGAGGTTCGTGCAACCAGTCGAAGATCCACGTCAGCAGCCGGGGAGCGCCACGTGCCCAGCGTCCGTTGATTCAGCATTCGGACAAGATCAATTTTGTGCCGTCTGTGGGAACGCTCCTGCATCCGAATGGAAACAATGGACGAGACTGGACGACAACACACGGTGACGCTCTCCATGGAGGAACTTGACGCTCTGATCGAGTTGAGGGCCGCCAAGCTTGTGGAGCAAAAATAGAAAGCAGCAGCCGAGCGGCCGGAGCAGCAAGCAACGTCCGCGTCTGGTGGCCGAGCGGAAGCACCGCAGGCCACCGTTGCATTTCATCGGGCCCTATTCTGCACCCCCGAAGCTGCAGCAACCAATAGAGATCGGGGATCTTCTTCGGATGAAATGCCTGGACAAGACAGAAAAGGAAAAGCCCCTCGAGCGGACTCATCGCCCGAGCGGGTCAATCGTCAGTTCTCAGAGGCCATCTTGAAAGATCCTCTGCCGAAGCACTATGTGCCCCCGGCAATCGGCGAATATAATGGAACCACCGATCCGGATGATCATTTGGGCAAGTTTGATAACACGGAAACCCTGCATCAATATACAGATGGGGTGAAGTGTCGGGTTTTCCTCACCACCCTCTCTGGGTCGGCTCAACGGTGGTTTCGAAGATTGCCGGATGGATCTATCTCAAGCTTCAAAGACTTTCGAACGGCCTTCCTCCACCATTTCGCAAGCAGTCGGCGCTATCAAAAAACCAGTGTTAGTCTGTTTGCCATCAAACAGGAAGCCCGCGAATCGCTCTGAGCTTACATCCAGCGGTTCAATAGAGTGGCCATGGACATTCCAACGGCCACCTCGGAGACCATGATGAATGCCTTCACACAAGGCCTCGTGGATGGGGATTTCTTCCGATCGCTCATTCGGAAGCCTCCTCGAGACTACGACCAAATGTTACACCGGGCCAACGAATATATCAACGTGGAGGAAGCCCAAGCATCCCGGAAAAAAGAAGCTCCAACCAAGCGGGTTCCTCCTGTCGAGCGGAAGCCTCATGCCGCTCATCAACCGCCGAGAGGACCGAGGACCGAAGCAATCCGCTCCCCCCATGTGAGGTCCCACGTGCAAGAAGTAGCGGCCGAGCGGCCCAAGCCAAAGAAGAAATAGACTCCTATGTTCTGCTCCTTCCACCGCACGGACACCCACAATACCAGAGACTGTCGGAGTCTACCCCTGATTGCCCATCCCGTTCCCCAAAGTGGTGGTCGTAGATCACCATCATCCAACAAGCGACAGAGGCCTCGTATAGCCGAGAGGACAATGCCCGATAGGAGGCAAAGGCAAACTCCCGAACGGCTTCATACACCGAGACGAGAAGACAATCCCCGGCAGTCTAGGGAGCGATCCAGACCGTCCGCCCGGGAGGAAGAGAATAGAAACAACACTTCCCGGGGCGAGATCAACATCATAGCTGATGGGCCGACCGGAGGTGACTCTAACCGAGCAAGGAAAGCGAGCGTCCGGCAGCTCCAAATCCATGCAGTCGGCTGCAGCCAAGAGCGGGCGAGCGGACCTGACATCAGTTTCGGGCCCGGGGACTTGGAAGGAGTTGAAGTACCCCACGACGACGTTCTCCTCATTAAAGCGGTAATAGTCAACTACACTATTCACCGCGTATTTATTAACACAGGAAGCTCGGTCAATATAATATTCAAAAAGGCCTTCGATCAACTACAAATTGATCACGCCGAGCTGCTGCCCATGACAACCCCCCTCTACGGGTTCACGTGCAATGAAGTCCTGCCGGTCAGACAAATACGGTTAGCTATCTCGCTAGGAGAAGAGCCGCTCAGGAGGACGCGGACAGCAAACTTCGTGGTGGTCGACTCTCCCTCGTCATATAACGTCATTTTGGGACGACCGGCGCTCAGCGAGTTCCGAGCGGCCGTCTCCACCTTCCACCAGAAGATCAAGTTCCCCGTCGAAGACAAAGTGGAAGAAGTACGGGGAGATCAACTGGCAGCTCGACGATGCTATGTCGAAATGGTCTGAGCAGAAGCAAATTTCTCTCGGAAGTCGCCACGGATCGAGGTAAATTCTATAACTGAAAAGCCTCCCTCTTTAGTTTATGAAGAAAAAGAGGAAGTGCAGATACACCCGACCCGATCGGAGGCCACGACATTCATCGCGTCCGATCTAGAGGCGAATCAGAAAGAGGAGGTGATCCAATGCCTTCGAAGAAACCATGATGTCTTCGTCTGGTCGACACATGAGCTGCCCGGAATTTCACCAAGTATAGCGCAGCATGAGCTCCACATCCGACCGGACGCTCGGCCAGTAAAGCAAAGAAAAAGGGACTTCAGCGCCGAGCAGAATGCCATAATCCGAGCGGAGGTGGAGAAACTCTTGGAGGCCGGCCATATACGCGAGGTCCAGTTCCCGAGTTGGTTGGCGAATGTGGTGCTAGTTTCCAAGCCCGGTAACAAGTGGAGAGTGTGCATCGATTTCCGAGACCTTAACAAGGCGTGCCCAAAGGACTTTTACCCCTTGCCCCGAATCGATCAACTGGTGGATTCTACGGACGGCTGTGAGTTGATATGCATGCTCGACGCCTATCAGGGATATCATCAAGTGCCGCTCGCCCGGCAAGATCAAGAAAAAGTTAGCTTCGTGACGTCCGACGGCACCTACTGCTATAATGTGATGCCGTTCGGATTGAAGAACGCGGGAGCCACCTATCAACGCTTGATGAACAAAGTGTTTAAGGAGCAGATCGGGCGGAATCTGGAAGTTTATGTGGACGACATTCTTATCAAGTCCGTCCGAGCGGCTGATCTCTTCAAAGACATGGAGGAAACCTTCCGAACTTACGGAAATATGGAGTCAAGCTAAATCCTCAGAAATGCCTGTTCGGAGCAAAAGGAGGGCGTTTCTTAGGATACATAGTGACCGAGCGGGGTATCGAAGCAAATCCCAGCAAGGTGAAAGCTCTACAAGACATACCGCCTCCGCGAAATACGAGGGAAGTGCAGCGTTTGACCGGTCGGATAACTGCTTTGTCCAGATTCATATCCAAAATCGCCGACCGGAGCCTTCCTTTTTTCAAAATCTTGCGCAAGGCCACTAATTTTCACTAGGACGAAGAATGCGATCGGGCGTTCAAAGATTTGAAGGCATATCTGAACTCTCTCCCGGTATTAGCCAAGCCGGCTGCGGGTGAAGCACTTTGTATCTACTTGTCTTCAACCGAGCAAGCAATCGGCTCAGCACTAGTGAGGGCGAGCGGGGAAGAGCCTGTGTATTTTCTTAGTCATATTTTAAAAGATGCTGAATCTCGCTACACTGGGCTCGAGAATCTGGCTTTCGCTCTGGTCCTCACCGCTCGACGCCTTCGTCCATACTTCCTGGCGCATACCATCATTGTCAAAACCAATAGCCCGCTCGGGCGAGTATTACTGAATCCAGAAGCGTCCGGGTGACTCATCAAATGGACGACGGAGTTGAGTGAATTTGACATCCAATACCAGCCCCGCTCGGCAATTAAAGCGCAGTCCTTGGCAGATTTCGTGACCGAGGTGCAGAATTCAGAGCCCGAAGCTATGTGGAAATTATTTGTGGATGGGTCATCCACTCGGCTCGGAAGCGGGATTGGAATACTGTTGCTCTCCCCTCAAGAAGAAAAGATGCACTTATCCGTCCGGCTGAATTATAAAGCTACAAACAATGAAGCATAGTATGAGGCCCTCATAGCCGGCTTGCAGGCAGCACGGCATGTGGGAGCCGGTCGGGTAACAGTTGGCCGCTCAGCAGCTCTCTGGCACCTTTGAAATCAACAGCGCTCGGCTCAAACTCTACGCTGAAGCCTTTGAGAAGCTCAAAGCCAATTTTAGAGAAGTCATTGTGCGGAAGATACCCAGAGCGGAAAATCAAGCGGCCGATGAGTTAGCCAAACTCGTGAGCTCAATAATGCCGGTCGCAATTCTGCAGCCGATTGAACAAGTATCGTTGGTGGCGCACATCGACCGTATGGAGGGTCTCACGTTTTCGAGCGACTGGAGGACACCCATCATGGAGTTTCTCCGCTCGGGTTCTACGTCGTCCGATCGGGATGAGACCCAGCTACTAAGGAGAAGAGCCGGTCGGTTCACGCTCATTGGAGATCAGCTATACAAGAAGGCTTTCTCCCGTCCGCTTCTGAAATGCGTGAGTTCAGAAGATGCGGCATACATCCTTCAAGAAGTACACCAAGGATCGTGCGGGGGTCATCCGGGCGGGCGATCACTAGCTAAAAAGATACTGCTGGCCGGATACTTCTGGCCAACTTTACAAGAAGACGCCGCTCGGACCGTCGCGATGTGCCTTTCTTGTCAAAGGTATCATAATTTCTCTCACCGACCGGCGGAAGAAATGAAGGCCGCTACTGTCTCTTGCCCGTTCGACGAATGGGGAATGGATATTGTGGGTCTGTTTCCTTTGACAACCGGACAGCGGAAATTTTTATTGGTGGCGGTTTATTATTTTTCCAAGTGGGTGGAGGCCGAGCCGCTAGCCAAGATCACCGAGCAGATGGTCAAGAAATTTATTTGGCAGAACATCATCTGTCGGTTCGACATCCCCCGTCGACTTATCTCCGATAACGGGCGGCAATTCACAGGAAAGTTGCTCGAAGATTGGTGCAAAAGCTATGGCATCGAGCAACACTTCACGTCCGTGGCATATCCCCAAAGCAATGGTCAAGCCGAAGTAGCCAATCGGAAAATTCTTCGTATTTTGCGCGCTCGGCTCGATCATATGGGAGGAAGCTGGGTGGATGAGGTGTCAGGCGTCTTATGGGCCATCCGAACGACCCCGAAGGAAGGAACTGGCGTCACGCCCTTCCATTTGGTGTATGGCGGCGAAGCAGTTATTCCTGTCGAAGTTGGAGTTGAGTCCGCTCGAATCCAAAATTATGATGGGGACAACGCCGAGTGGAGGAACATGGAGCTGGATTTGGTCGAGGAAGAAAGAGCCAAAGCATCCGTCCGGCTGATGGCGTATCGTCAAAGAATGAAGCAGAATTACAACCGGCGCGTAATCCACAGATCATTCCAAGTTGGCGATCTTGTCTGAAAGAAAGTAAAGCCGGTCGACGACGTCGGCAAGCTAGAAGCTCCTTGGGCAGGCCCCTTCAAAATCATCGAAAAGCTCCGCTCGGGCGCTTACTATTTGGAGGATGAAGGCGAGCGGCAGCTGGACCGACCTTGGAGCGCGAATCATCTCCAGCCTTACCGGGCGGGGTGAAAGGTGCGCCAATTTAAATCATCCTGTATACTTTTTTCAGCTGTATACTTGAAATGCAGAAATGAAAAATCGCAAGAATAAAGCAAGTATAAGGCATCGTTAGCAAAAACGAAAGCCCCGTGCCGTTCGGCCGGAAGTAAATTATCCGAGCCAAGCGCTCAAAAACGAAGGCCCCGGACCGCTCGGACCAGAGGTATATTATACAAGCCAAAGGCTCGATGCCAAAACCCCTGCGTCGTTCGGCCAGGTAGACATCGTCCAAATTAGGCTTAGAAGACCGTCGAGCTCCGACGTTAAATATCGAGAGACGAGCCGGCGTCTATAAACCCTCCGAGCGGAAGACCGTCGAGCTCCGACGTTAAATATCGAGAGACGAGCCGGCGTCTATAAACCCTCCGAGCGGAAGACCGTCGAGCTCCGACGTTAAATATCGAGAGACGAGCCGGCGTCTATAAACCCTCCGAGCGGAAGACAGTCGAGCGCCGACGTTAAATATCGAGAGACGAGCCGGCGTCTATAAACCCTCCGAGCGGAAGCCCGTCGAGCTCTGACGTTAAATATCGAGAGACGAGCCGACGTCTATAAACCCTCCGAGCGGAAGACCGTCGAGCTCCGACGTTAAATATCGAGAGACGAGTCGGCGTCTATAAACCCTTCGAGCGGAAGACCGTCGAGCTCCGACGTTAAATATCGAGAGACGAGCCGGCGTCTATAAACCCTCCGAGCGGAAGACCGTCGAGCTCCGACGTTAAATATCGAGAGAGGAGCCGACGTCTATAAACCCTCCGAGTGGATAGCCATCCACGTGATACATTCCGGCAGTAAGAGCAGATCGACGACAGAGCCTGTTCTTTAAGGCCAACATACGGCCGAGCGGCTCGCTTAGCAAAAATAGATGAAAAACCCCTTTGAGGTAAGGAGCAAAGCAAAAGATGGTTAATAAGAATTAAAGATGGGAGCGCGAACGAATGACGTTCGCGCTCCGAGCGGCTATGCAGTCGCTTGGTAAAAGGCGTTTTTTGAAAACAATCGGCTTGAGTTCATGTTAGAGTATGAAGCCGAGCGGAGGAGTTTTAAAGAACACTTTAAACTTGACGAAAGAAAATTTTCTTGCCAAAACAAAAGTTGCAAGAACAGAAAGATGAGCTATTTACGCCAAACGCTGGGCAAACAAAAGAAGTTACAGCAAAAATAAGTTGTGCCGAACAGCAAGAGTACAAAAACATGATCACTCCTCACGCGACAAAATCAAAAAGAGCATCAGGAATGGCGCCCATCACGGTAGCCAGATCCTCTGGGGGGGATGGTCAGCTCGGCGGGAAGGTGGCCTTTAGTCTTCAAGTAATCCACCGCCGCCTTGATCACCTCTTCGAAAGTGAGGGAAATCTTGTCGGTGAATTTCTCTCCGAAGTCGTCCGAGCGGACAAATGCCTTCCTCACTTCGTCAGAGCGAGCCGACTCCCCATCCTGATACCCTTTGAGCGCGGCTCGGGAAGCATCGTTGGCGGCCTGGAGATCCTTCAAGTCTCCTTCAAATTTGAGCAGATCGGCCGAGCGGCTCTCCTTCTCGGTGGCCAGAAGGGCATCCAGATCCTTGATGCGTTGCTCTAGCCTTATGATCTCCACCTTCATTAGGTCCATGTCATCGATGGCCTTGCGCTTCCGAGAGGTCGCCGTCTTGATCTCTTTATCCCGTTGTTTGACCACAACTTCAAGCCGAGCGACCTCGCTCGCCAGATCGGAAGCTCGTTTCCGTTCGGCTTCCAAAAGTTTTTTGCCTTTCTCTAGAGCAGCCGTGGATTGCCCTTGGTTTGCCTCCGAAAGTTTGAGTTTTTTCATTTCGTCCTCCAGCTCAGCCAGTCGATTGCTGACTGCAATCTCCTCTACCCAACTTTGCGAACAAAGGCAGTTAAGTTAAAAGCTAAAATAAAAAGTATCAGTAAAGCAGAAAGGCATACCCCGATCGCCTGCTGCAGGTTACTGTCTCCTAGCTGACTGGGGGACATAAGCGCGACGCGTACGCGCGCGTCCTCCCAAACTTTGGCGAGCAGACCGGTGAGGGTGATTTGCTGTTTGGGAACCGATGGCCGATCGGCGGCCAGTAGGTATTCCTCCGAGGGAAATCTTAGGACAGTTTTAATCACCCTCGGGTCGCTCGAGTCATCTTGAGATGCAGCAGCATGGCCAGAGGACTCGCCGATCGGGACCGGATGGTCGCCCAGTCGCCTAAGACGACGTAGAGTCCGAGAGGTGGAAGGTTGCGCCTCAGGGATGGTCGGCGGCAAGTCAAGCTGAGTCGGAGTGCGCTCCGAGGAGACCGCCTCAAAAACCACATGAGCATCATCGCTCCGCTCGGAAAGCTGCTCTCCTGGTGGAGGCTGTTGAGCGGCTTGCTCTAGCCGACGCCGTTTACGAGTCACCAGAGGGATTTCATCAGCCAATCGGCCCTCCTCCTTGGCATGATCAGTAGTAGTAAGATCGAGTGCGGCGTCATCAGTGGAGATAGGGGCGGCCGGATCAGTAGGAACCATCTGAGTCCCCCCATCCCCTTCATTTGTTGAGCCGGCCAGAACAAAACCCCGTTCGGCTACCTCTTTGTCCTTCACCGCCTCAATATTGGCGGCTTTCAGCTTAAGCTTTTCGGTTGCCTTAGCACGCCACATAACTTCAGCTGCAAAAACAAAGAATAAATCAGTTAGAACAAAAGAAAAAGGGGGATAAGAATCGCTTACTCATGCTGCAAGGCAGATCGGCTTGGATGGGAGACAAGCCGAATATATACATTACTCCAGGAAGGAGCAACTTGTCGATATCGTAACGTTGGCCGACCAGCTGGTTGGCCGCATGAAGATACGCCGGATGGCTCTTGAATTTGCCAAGACCCGGTTGATTCGGCACCGCCGTCTGCTACTTCGTTCGGAAGGCCGGCCGCTCAGGGAGACGCATAAAAAAGAAATGCTCCTTCTAATGCTTATTGGAGCTCGGCATGTTGTTAAATAGAACGAAACCCGACCTAGATTGAAATATGAAGGTCCCCCACTCGGATTGTTTTGGGTAGAAGAAATAGTGGAAGATTTGGGGGTTCAAGGGGATTTCGTTCAATTTGAAAAGGACTATCACCCCGCTCAGCAACCTAATTGAGTTCGGGACTAATTGGCCGAGCGGGAGGCGAAAGTGGTTGCATATTTTGAGGATGAACGAATGTGGAGGAAAATGCAGCCCGGCCAAAAATTGATCACGGAAGAAGCAAATGGTGTCGGGCGACGGATCATTAGGCCGATCGGAAGGAGTAGCTACAACTATCTCATGGTCGGCCGGAATTTCATACGCCCGAATGAGACGCAGTGCGTCTTCTTCATCTAATCGGCTCTCCATAGTCGTATACCAGAGACTAGGAGCGCTGACTGTAGGCGTAGAAGTACTCGCCATGGTCGAAACAGAAGAGATATTGACCGAAAAACTAAAAGAAAAGGCCAATAGAATGAAAAAGAAAGCAATACAGGAGGCGGGGAGCTGAAAAGGAAGGCTTACGGGTGGAAGAAGATGGCGAGCGCACCAAACAGGCGGGGAATAAGGGTCGCCGGAGCAGAAAGAGCAGCGTGAGGACGAAGGTCGATGAAACAAGAAGGCGGCGGAGAGAATTGGCCATGAGATTTATAGCGTTAGCGTCGAACGGCCGTGGCCGTCCGATTCAGGTCGTGAAGAACGAGGTCATCATCCAACCGTTCATTTCAAACGGCGGCTGTCCCATCGGAGGTGACGCCACCGCCATACCCTGACAAAAGTAAGATTGTCACGTGCCAGCAAGATATGGGTTACATTTAATGAGCGCCCCGTACCGTATGCAACGCACGTGATGGGCAGTAGAGAAGAGGATTCGGCATGGATTCCAGGGCAATACAAGGCACGGGCAAGTTACCGCCGATCGGATGAGCATCCCTGAGCCTGGCCGAGCGGACTAATGTAGCGGTTGTTACTCAGTCAGATCGGCAGTCCAGTCAGTCGGACTTCGCCTCCTTCGACTAGACTTGAGGGGGAGGCAAGTGATCCGGCGGTTAGAACAGGGGACCCCCATTCAGAGGGGTCAATGCCACGGGGGAGTTAAAAGGCCAGGTGGCCGATCGGAGAAGGATGGGCCGACCTCCCGGCCGGCCAACCGGTGAATAACCGATGGCAAAAAGCGCCCCGACAGAAGTCGGGGTTCCGGCGCTCAATTGAACAGTAGCGAAGAGCCGAGCGGAAGGCCGAAGACAAGGTGACATACTGCTAGCAGTCCCCACAGCACCTTATTGAGGATCTACCCAGCATACCGAGGCATACGAAGAGCCGGACGGGGTGTGATTGGTTTTGGGTGTGGAGTAAGATCAGTGCCGGTCGGACGGGCACCTCGTCATGGGGTAAGGAGAGGACAATTTATATCTTATGACAGCGGTCAAGTCCTATGACTAGGCCATACTTCTAATCCGGCGATGAGGTGTTCTGCTGTCCCATCGAGAGCGTGCTTGGACTGTAGCAGTATGGTGTCAGGTAAGCTCTCTGACAAACACATACCGAAGTATGGGCTAATTAGAACACGTGTTTACCTCGATTGGCGTGCATGGGTTTCTTCCAGCCCTATATAAGAAGCCTTATACTTCGCCGGAGGTACGAGTTCGACACCTTTGGAGCCACTTTTTTTACTAATTGCTTGCCTGACTTGAGCGTCGGAGGGTCGCTGCCGGGAACCCCTTCCCGGCCCGACTTTTGTGCAGGTTCGCCGGAGGTTCGTGCAACCTGTCGAAGATCCACGTCAGCAGCCGGGGAGCGTCACGTGCCCAACGTCTGTTGATTCAGCATTCGGACAGGATCAATTGCATTAGGCTATAAATTATTAATCCTCCGTTATCTCTCTCATAATCGAAATCTACGAATGTTGCATTGACAAAACATGAGTAAAAAAATCAAGATGGATAGGATGGGGTTGAAGAAGCGTTACAGTTGAAAATTCAATAGAGGATAGCGTAGACCAGATAATATATATTGAGGTGGAAATAATAAGAATAAGAGAATGAGACTTGTTGGTGTCGTCGTCGTCGTCGTTGTTGTTGTTATTGTGAACCGTGTGTTTGGAATTCAACTGGTTGATGGTTGCCAGAATCAATCGAGAGGCAAATTAAGGAGAATAGGATCAAGATGCCATGTGAAAGTATAAGAAATTCCTTACTCTTTATCACAGCTAGCGTGATACGTGCTCCAATCTACGAGAATGAGCTGACGCCACCTTATCCATCCAACAACCCCCAGAATAAATAAATCTTCATTTCTAAGACTATCTTCCATGCGCAAGTTTTCTTGAAAGGTTTATAAAATTAAAAAGCTTTAAAAAAAACTCTAATGAGTATGAGAGATAAATTTTGAGGATGGAGCTATTAATTAAAAAATAATATTACATATTTAACTTTTAAAAATAATTAAATATTTACTTAATAGTTAAATTATATATCTTTCTTTTGAAAATAGATATGTTTGATAAGTTAAAAAAAATACACTATAATTAAATTAAAATCTATAAGTTAATTAAATATTAAATAAAAATTATAAATTAAATTAAAAATCATAAGTTCATTAATTTATTAATTAAAATTTTCAAATAAATTAAATTAAAGAAAAGAATTAATTAAAATATTAAGTAAAAATTATGGAGAGATGTAACTATTAGAGATATCTGAGCAACTCAAAATCAACGGCGTCATTACCATATCCATTCACATATCCATTTACAACTCTAACTTGCCGGTTGACTTTTTGTCTCCCTCCTCCGAGTCAACTCCAGGGGCCAGCGAAGCGAAACTCAAGCGTTGCTTCTCAGAAATTGAATCTCCAACTAGCAAAATCCAACACTACCATCACCTAAAATTTCATGGTAGATAGATGGGAATCTGGGAGACAGTCGCATCGTAAAAGCTAGAACAGGGGACGCCGTCAACGCGCATCCGCTTCGCGTTTTCAAAAATCTTAGCTCGGCTGTCATTCGACTGGATCCGCCGCGTACGGCGTCCATTTCCTGGAAACATCTGACGGCCACGGCCTTATTTAGTCGTCCCCCCTTTC
This sequence comes from Zingiber officinale, assembly GCF_018446385.1. Taxonomy (NCBI): domain Eukaryota; kingdom Viridiplantae; phylum Streptophyta; class Magnoliopsida; order Zingiberales; family Zingiberaceae; genus Zingiber; species Zingiber officinale. The sequence continues at coordinate 108,723,559 of NC_055995.1, read as the reverse complement.
CTCCGACTCCAATTCCAACAGCTGATTGCTCGGATGGCGCAGCGGAGGGCACCGGTGGAGTTCGAGGACTTCCTTCCCATCATGGCGGAGAGGCTCGGCGAGGAAGGGCTGATGGAGGAGCTATGCAACGGCTTCCGCCTGCTCATGGACCCCCGCCGCCGCCTCATCACCTTCGACAGCCTCAAGCGCAACGCCGCGAGCTTAGGGCTCGGCGGACTTTCCGACGACGAGCTACGGGACATGCTCCGGGAGGGCGACGTCGACGGCGACGGCGCGCTCAGCGAGCAGGAGTTCTGCGTCCTCATGGTTCGGCTCAGTCCTCAATTGATGGCCCACGCCGCTGCCAGCGCCTTGGCCTTCTGACGACTAGTGCATTGTGTCTTTCTTTCCCAAAATTGCTACTTATTTCAGTTATGTATGTTGTGCTATGTAACTGAAAATTGAATCTGCAAAATAAAAATAGCCTGCTCTCTGTCAGAATTAATGTTCTTGTTGATTTGTGAGATTTGATTTTCATTGGAATTAAATAGAATAGTTATGTGAAACTTATTCAAATTTGATTTGAAGACTATAAAGTACAGAATTGTATAAGGTTTCTCTCCCTCTAGCCTTTGGGAGAAGAATAAACTAGAGATATTTTGGAGTGACTCACATTATGATTTAGTTGGTCATGGAGTATGACTTGGCGCTTCAACCAGGTTAAATACTTGTTTTACGGTTGCTTTACTTTAGTTATTTTTTTCCATTGTATATTTTACTTAACCTTTACACTTGAATAGTTTTTATCTCTAAATTTTTGTGACCTTTCACCCTCTCTTTCTACTTATCGATCCTTCCTATAGTGTTAAAACCAGAGTGCTATTAGAGAATGTAGAATTGAGAATGCATTAGAGGGGATGAATAAGACTTCACTTGCTTTTACTTAATCGTTTTGGATTGTTAGTGCGCAATAAAAATAAAATATAATATAAATTAATAATAATAAATATAAATACAGACAAATCACGATTACGTGGTTCAGTAGCCTCTCAAGGTTCCTACTTAATCTTGAATGTGACCCACTATTTTTTTCCTGATCCTATCTCCAACCTTTCAAAGATGGAGAAGTCTTTGACAAATCTAATCTTTTTTGATAATACACAAATACAAAATATATAATACAAATAGTAAAAAAGTTGATAGCTTCTAGAAGTCTTGAATGCATGCAGTAGTCTTCTTGGAACTTCTCGAGTCACATTAATAACACTAACTTCAAGAGTTATCAGAGCTGTAAAGAATAATGAGTTATATATACTCATTGTCCGGGTGAAGTTGATTATATAATGATGTTTCGGTGCTCGGAGGAACCTCTCTAGTTGCTCAGAGCCTATTGTTATCCAATGACTTAGTCTCCGTTGTTTATCCATATTCCGATTGACCAAACTTGCTATCAGTCACCCGGACTCCTCCTTTGTTAGCTTCTGTGTCCATATACATGTTGAATCCCATGTTAACAAGATATCGCCCAACTATTGATTGGACCTTTTGATTGCCCGAACCACTTCTAGTCGCTAGAACTACTTCTGATCATCTAAACCTAATCGTCATCCGAGCACATCAATGCTTATCCTGAACAAGGATTATCTCTGACTTTTAATCTTCCATACCTCCTTCTAGTCAACTGGATTGTTTGGTTAACCAACAACCTTTTTTTGGTGGCTCAAAAACCTATTTTTCCTATAATACAAGCATTAGTCCAAATATAACATACAACATAAAATTTAGTCTAGTATATAGTATGTCTGACCTACTAGGTCTGCTTGGTATTTAGTCAATCTAATCTATCGAGACGTCTTACTTTCTTAGCGTTCATTCCTTCAAGACTTTTTCTTTACCTAAAGTTTCTTCTAGAACATTTACACATACATAAAGTTTACTGCTTTAGAAATTTTCTCTTGTCAAGCATCCAATCCCCCTTTAACTTTCTTGAACTTTACACCTATCTAATGTGTACTTCTTTAGGATTTCCACTGTTGCCTAACATCTTGTTTCCTATAACCTATTAGGACTCCCCATTTGCTAGACATTTGTCGTATTTGATCTGCTTGAAGTTTACACCTACATCGAGTTTACTCCTTTAGGGTTTCCACTCTTGGCAAACATCTGATTTCTTATAACCTGTTAGGACTTCCCACTTACCAAGCATTCGATCTCATTTGCCTTGTATGGACTTTACACCTATCCATAGTTCACTCCTCTAGGATTTTCACTCTTTCCTAACATTCGATTTCCTACAACCTGCTAAGACTTCCCACTTACTAGCTAGACATTCCATCTTTTTTGATCAACCTAGACTTTACACCTACCTAGAGTTCACTCCTCTAGGATTTCCACTCTATACCTAACATCCAATCTTATTTCCACTCTATACCTAACATCCAATCTTATGTGACCTGCTAGAACTTTATACCCACCTACTAAGCATTTGTCATCTTGATCTTCTTAGATTAATTTTTAGTCAACCTTGACTAAAGGTCGATTGTATCAATAACCTTCCTCCCATATTGACACAATCAAACATATGATTAAACAACAAAACCTAAACTAGAGGTCAATTGCACTAATAGAGGAATCATTGCCAACAAAGGCATGAACGAAAAGAAAGGGCTCTAATACCATGCATCTACAATTGATATCACAATGGAATCATTATGTAGGACTAACCGCCGAATAGTCAAAGTTTCCAAAGTTTTCCATCACTTTCTACATCAAAGTGAGACAAGCATATGATTTAATGGACATGTTTACTACTAGAATATTTCATTTTGACATCACTATCTTTCAACGAATTAAACTTCATATATTGATAGTTCAAATGAAGTACTTCATTTAGATGGACTTTTAAAGGAATGTTGTAGTCATCAAATGGTGAAAGTAGTTAAGTTAGGCAGTCGACTAAAGTTTTGGCTAGTCGATTGAGGTAGCCATTATTAGACTAAAGATTGTGGGGATCATGGAAATAATCAACTAATGGTATATATAGGCATATGACTATTTCACAATTGAATAGAATGGTAAAGGCTAAAGACTAACTTGAAAGCTATATAAAGAGAACTAAGGAGAGTCCTTGAAAACTATATAAGGAGAACTAAGGAGAGTTGTGTTTCTAATCTTTTAATTGTGTTCTTATTTGTCTTGTAAAACTTGTAAAAAGTTTCCTACCTAGAAGGAGAAAGCATAGTGTTAATATAAGGATGCCCTAAGTTTTAGGATGGATAGAAAGGCTAAAGAGGGTAAATAACTTTTCTCACTTTTGTTTGTTATTCTCAACTACAACAGTTAGTTATGTTGGGACACTTCAAAGCTACAGAGGGGGTGAATAGCTCACTCGATTCGTTGATAATGATCTTTTACAATAGAAATACTCTAAGCGAACTTCTCAATGATAACACAAAAGATTTACTTGACATCCATCTCAAGATGAGGTGACTGATTCAAGGATCCACACCCAAGTACACTCTCCACTATGAAAACAATCCTTCTCAAAATAATCCAGAGGTAGAAAAATCTCATGCAAGCTCACACAAGAATGCAACTCAAAACAAGAAGTAAATGTACATAAATACAATAAAAACCTCTTCCTACTTAATCTCTTGTAGCTTGTAATCACCTCTTGAAACTTAAAAGTACAGCAACACTTGTCTCCAAGAAGCTTCAAGAACTGGTGACAATGGTGGAGAAGAGTCGGTGAAGTGTTATCGCGTTTGAACTCGTCGTCGCTTTTATATATATACTTTTAGGGCTCCTAATCGATTAGGTTTGCTCCCAATCGATTGCCACGTCATATCCCAGTGATCACAGTCGTCCAAAGCTCGCAACCTGCATAAAGTTATATCTCAATTGATTGACCAATCGATTGGGGAGACTTCAATCGATCAACTGATCGATTCAGAGTGCCTCTATGCTCTCACAAAAGACCCAGAATCGATTGACCAATTGATTTTGGCTACCTCGCAATCTCATAAGAAAACCTAGCCCAACTGATTGATTGGGGAGTAGCCCAATCGATCGACTGATCGATTGGGAACCTTTCAGTGCTCACGAGAATGACTATCAATCGATCAACTAGTGTATTGGGTTGCCTTTGTTTGTAGCACTCTCCCAATTAATTGACTGATCAAATGAGTTCTGGCTCAATCGATCACTTGATCGATTGACCAACCCTAACTTGCTTAGCTCAAGTCTAGGGTTCTTATGCTCAACATCCGCTCAACCGTGATCTGTTGGGACGGGACTCCTCATTGTCTAGCATCTGGTCAACCTTGATCTGCTGGAACTTCGTCACCAAGTGTCCTGTCAACTCTTTAACCCACTTGAATTTTTCTCCTCGTATTAAGTGTTCAGTCAATCTTGATCCACTTGGACTTACCGTCATCAGATATCCGATCAACCTTGACCCACCTGACTTTCTATTTTTTGGCTTCACTCACCAGGACTTCCTCACTACCTAGATTCACTTACTAGAACTTTTCCACCTGGTTTCACTTACCAAGATTTCCATCTGTCTAGTTTCACTCACTAGGACTTCTCAACTATCTGGCTTCATTTATCAAGACTTTCTCATTGTCTAGCTTCACTCACTAGGGCTTTTCACCTAGCTTCACTCACCAAGATTTTTATCTGTCAAGCTTCACTCACTTGGATTTTCTAATTGTCTTGCTTCACTCAATAGGACTTTTTTATTGCCTAGCTCCACTCACTAGAGCTTTCCAATTGTTTGACTTCACTTACTAGGACTTTACAAATGTTTGATTTCACTCACTAAACTTTTACACCAAGTGTCCAGTTAACACTGATCCACTTGAGTTTTCTTCTTCTATTAACCTTCCTGTTGGACTTGCCCTTGTCTAACCTCTAGTTAGAACTTTCTAGTCAAGTATCTAGTCAACCTTGACATACTTGACTCTTTTGGTCAACCTTTAACCATCAGTCTCCTATATGAATAATTACACCTGTAATATTCATATATTGTCAAACATCAAAATTCAAATATCAAGACTCAAGCTTGAGCCAACTCAAGCTTAGTCAATCTAGTCAATCTTGACCCAAGAGAAAATGGATCAACAATCTTCTCCTTTTTGATATTTGACAATACGTTTAAGTTAGCTTAATCTCATAGCCTCAACTCCTTCTTCATGCTAAAGCATGAATGAGGGTTTCCTTCATTCTTCCCCTTTTCAAGAGGGTAATCTCCCCCTTTTGGTAAATGAGGGTTTCCAAACTTAAACTGTACATTCTCCCCTTTTAACACATCAAAAACTCTCCCCTTGAAAAATTATCCACATATTGTTCATAACCTCACTTGCTATTCACAACATCACAATGAAGGTCTCATATCCTTCATTGTCTCTAAATGCTCATCCTAGAGCATACATCCATCACAATGAAGATTTTCAATCTTCCATTATTCTCCAATGCTTAACCTTGAGCATTCATAATAATGAAAGTTTATAACCTTCCATTATTTCAAAATAAATCTAATTCATGTCTTTAAGGAGTAACTCCCCTTCAAAACATGCTTTAACCTTCTGTTATTACACTAACAATGACTTGAAATTCTTAAATCTTTAGAAAACCCCAAACCGAAAGTTTTGAGGTTCAAAATTCAACTTTAAAACTAAACCTCATCCTAAACTCTAATTTAGTCTTCCTTAACCAATTCATTCTTGTTTTTATCAAGAAAACAACTCTTAAATGTTCATAAATGAGTTTCATAGGGTCAAGGATGGTTAACACGACTAAATGTGGCTTAATGGATTGAAATAAGACCATTTCAACCAAAAATAGCTTTTCTAATCGATTAAAGTTAGAACTCAATCAATCAAAGTCATTCAATTGATCAACTAATCAATTCCGCGAGCTTTTGTTCGTGACAAAACTACTTCAATCAATCAACCGATCGATTGAAGTTCGGGTAAATCGATCAACCAATCGATTCCACGAGCTTCTGTTTGTGAAAAGTCTAGTTCAATCGATCAACTGATCAATTGAAACCCCCCTCCCCAATGGATCGGCTAATCGATTGGGTTTTTTATTTTTCTGAAATCAACTTTTGGCCAAATTTCAGAAATGCCTAAATAATTCTACGATTTTCTAAAAAATCATAAAATTTTGCGTAGACATTATTTATGCCATATACTATCATGGGAAAAAAAATAGTTTTTTAAGAAAATAATTCTTATTTTCAAAGATTGACATAAAACTTAAAACCATTGAAAACTTCAATGTTTTGCTCTAGTTTGTGTTTAACTATGCAATGGTGATTCCTATCAAAAGATAGCTTTCACCAAGATTTTCTAAAAGAATTTTGAAATGATTTTCAAAACCAATTTCCAACCATGTTCCTTGAACTAAATACGCATGACTTGTACACTAGCTTTCCCAATGATTGGATGACACTTAACTAAGTGTTTTGATGAAATTGAAACTCAAAAGATACACTAAATAAATATCTTGAGTTTTGTTCGTCCTCCTAACATCTCACTTGTATCTAATATTCACTAAAATATATACAAATTAACTTATAGTATTTGTGAGATATAGATATTAGTTTTACCCTAATCTAAGGGTTCATGCATATCTATCTAGGTATTTAAAATGTGATCATTCACCTAGGATGTCAGTTGATAGCTAATGTCATTCTCCTTAATTACAAGGAATTAAAATAATGCATGATGATTTATGACATACATCAAAATGAATAATTTTCAAAAGAATACATACTATAGCTACATGATGTATGTATGACATGACATGTGACATTTTTTATAGTAATATGAATGCAAAATATGATATCATGACATATGATGGGCAAACAAACATGACAATTTAGAATAAATAATATACCTATATTATTTATCTAAGTATCTCTAATTAATTTCTAAATTTAAATAATAGACCTAAGTTTGCCCTTATTTTTCAAGAGAATACCAAAATCTCAACTTGGTATTTCTTTGACTCTTCCTATTTGGGCTAATTTTAATTGAGCTTAGATTTTTAAATTTTGACATATTTTACTCTTCCAAAGAGTAACCAATTAATCCTTCTCATTTTAAGGTGTAACAATATCTTAAATTTGCCATGAAGTGACAACTTCAGCAAGATTGGGTTAACTACCCTTCCAATTAGAGTTGATACTCTCTAAACTCATCTAGAGTATAGAGAATACACTCTCAGGAACCCAAAATCTATTTGTGCTCCTTGAGTGTTCTAGGTATTCACTAGAGATAACTTCCCTTGATACATTCCTAATGACCTTTCTAGGTTTCTTAGAAGCCTTGGTCATACTAGACTCCTCTAGATCAACTTTAGGATAACTTTCTTTATGACCTTCTTAATGACTTTCTTAGGTTTCTTAGAAGTCTTAGTCACGTTGGTCCTTTCAAGGTATATTTTAGGGATAGTCTCCCTTGAAACCTTGACTTGACTCCTTGACCTAGGGTTAGTTCCATAGCTTTATGGAACTCTATGGTATGAGGGCATATTCTTCTTGGCTTTAGGTTTATAACCTAAACATCTATGGTCATTGAATGACTCTTGTCTATCTATCCCTAGGTTATGCCCATTTGATCTCTTAAATATGTTTTCCATTTTTAAGGATCTTTTCCAATTTATCAAGTCTTGACCTCAAGACTTGATTTTCTATCCTTAACTCCTTAAATTTGAATTTTTCTTGATTTCCTTGAGCATTTTTATTTTTAAGCATATATCTAAAATCCTTAGAGGTCTTGTCTAAATTATTTTCTAGCTTCCTATTCTTAGGAAGAGTTATTCTAGCATGATATGATACATATTTTTCCTTAATTCTATTATGGTTCCTATTTTCATGATAAATAGCATTAAAATAATAGATATTAGACTTAGCATACTTTTTATCATGACTTAAAGGAACCAGATCAATAAATGATACCTTGGGTTTGCTCTTGAGAGCTCCCCCTTGATTTGAGCTTTCTCCTTTGACTTTGATCGATTTCTTCCCCTTGGGACATTGACTCCGATAATGCACTTTTTGGTTGCAAAAGAAATACACAATGTGTTTATTACCTTTTAGTACAACGGGGCCAACTTCCTTGGCCTTCTCCTTGCCTTCAAGTGCCAATTGACCCTTCTTCTTGGTCAACTTAGGGGACTTGCTCTTGTATTACCCTTTCTCCCTACACTCTAAACAAATAATATGATTATTATTATTAGCAATTGAATTTTTTATACCTTCACATTTAGGGATGTCACTTGATCCTCCATTTACTTTTTCTTGATTTGTGAAGGTGGCACAATCTTCCTCTTTATTTAACATTGAACTAGAGATTTCTTCTTGCTCCGGTGTCAAAAAATGATGCTCCCCTACCTCCGAATTCTCGTGCACATCAAATAAAGAGTATACCCCTTTACCTTTGTCTTTGCACTTTCTTGAGGATGGATCGACCTCTGAATTCTCTTGATCCAATAAGTCTCCCTTTTTGAATTCTTCTTGACTTAATACAGTAGAGGGATATTCGTGAATCTTTGTCAATTTGCTCCAAAGTTCCTTGGAATCTTCATACTCTCCTATGTATCTCAATATGTTGCTAGGCACTGAATTGATAAATAATTTGATCACTTTGTTATTTGCCTCACATCTTTGAATTTGCTCCTTACTCCATTTACTCTTGTTGAGGATTTTACCTTTGTCATTTGTTAGAGCTTGAAAATCTTCCATTAGAGTAAATCATTACCCTATCTCCATCATGAAGAAGTTTTCGATTCTTGATTTCTAATAATCGAAGCTTGTAGATATGAATGGAGGAGGCATCCTTATGGCATATCCGAGTCTATCTCATAAATTCATCTTGAAGTTGAAGTCTTTGACTTATTGAAATTAGGGCTTCAACTTCCTCTTCTTCCTCTAGCTCTTTTTCCTTTACGGTGATCAGTCCGGTGAAGAGTGATCTCGCTCTAATACCACTTATTGGAACACTTCGAAGCCAGAGGGGGGTGAATAGCTTGCTCGCTTCATCGATGATGATCTTTTGCAGCAGAAATACTCTAAGTGAACTCTTTCGATGCTAACACAAAGGACTTACTTGGTATCCACCTCATGATGAGGTGACTAATCTAAGGATCCACACTCAAGAACACTCGCTACCATGAAAACACTCATTCTCGAAATAATCTGGAGATGGAGAAACCTCGTACAAGCTCACACAAGAATATAACTCAAAATAAGAAGTAAATGTACATAAATACAATAAAAATCTCTTCTTGCTTGATCTCTTGTAGCTTATAATCACCTCTTGAACCTTAGAAGTACAATAATACTTGTCTCCAAGAAGCTTCAAGAACTGGTAACAATGGTGGAGAAGAATCGGTGAAGTGTTATCACGTTTGGACTCATCGTCGCCTTTATATCTATGCTTTTAGGGCTCCTAATCAATTGAGTCTGCTCCCAATAGATTGTCATGTCAGATCCCACTCATCACAGTCATCCAAAGCTCGCAACTTGCGCAATGGTCATATCTCAATCAATTAACCATTCGATTGAGGAGACTTCAATCAATCAACTTATTGATTCAGAGCGCCTTTGTGCTCTCACAGAAGATCCGGAATCGGTTGACCAATCGATTTCGGCTACCTATTAATCTCACAATAAAATCCAGCCTAATTGATCAACTGATCAATTAGGGAGTAGCTCAATCGATTGGTTGATCGATTGGGAACCTTTATGTGCTTACGAGAATGGTTGCCAATTGATCAGCTGGCGTAGCCCCAATCGATCAACTGATCAATTGACTCTGGCTCAATCAATCATTTGATCTATTGACCAACCCTAACTTACTTAGCTCAAATCTAAGGTTCCCATGCCCAAGATCCAGTCAACCGTGATCTATTGGGACTCCTCATTGCATAACATTTGGTCAACCTTGACCTGCTGGGATTTCGTCACTAAGTGTCCAGTCAACCCTTTAACCCACTTGGACTTTTCTCCTCGTGCCAAGTGCTCAGTCAACCTTGATCCACTTGGACTTACTATCACCAAATGTCCAGTCAACTTTGATCTACTTGGATTTCTATTGCCTGGCTTCACTAGCAAGACTCTTTGTTGTCTAGCTTCACTCACTAGAACTTTCCCACCTAGCTTCACTCATCAGGATTTTCATCTGGCTAGTTTCACTCACTAGGACTTTCCAACTGTCTAGCTTCATTCACTAGAACTTTCTTATTGTTTAGCTTCACTCATTAAAGCTTTTCACTTGGATTCACTCACCAGAACTTTCATCTGCCCAGCTTCACTCATTAGGACTTCCCAAATGTCTGACTTCACTCACTAGGACTTTCTCACTACCTAGCTTCACTCACTAGTGATTTTCACATGGCTTCACTCACCAGGACTTTTTCCAACTGTCTAGCTTCATTCACTAAGGCTTTCCAATTGCCTAGATTCACTTACCACGATTTTATAGTTGTTTGGCTTCACTGACCAGGACTTTCACACCAAGTGTCTTGTTGATACCGACATACCTGGATTTTCTTCTTTTGTCAACCTTTCTATTGGACTTGCCCTTTCCTAACCTCTAGTTAGGATTTCTCAATTATGTATCTGGTCAACCTTGACCTACTTAACTCTTCTGGATAACCTTTGATCATCAGTCTCCCATATGGACAATTACATTTGCAATATCCATATATTGTTAAATATCAAAATTCAAACATCAAGACTCAAGCTTGAGCTAACTCAAGTTTAGTCGACCTGGTCAATCTTGATCCAGAAGAAATTGCACCAACAAGTTATGAAACGAAAACATAACACAAATCATAAACTTTTACATGGATCAAAACACTTAGTTTCTACTCCATATCCTATGACTTGTTAGGTGAGTTACTTTAAAAATTACCTCTATAATTTTCCTTCTCAAATTCCCTCCGGTGGCGGAGACACCTATTGCAAATTAATTCTCACAAACATTATACAAAGATATAATAAATAAAGAAAATACAATAATCAATGAACAAATATAATTATGAGAATGAAGTTTGCTTGTTGCTTACTTTTCTAAGCTCAAGGAAATCTTTGGATGCTTGAAAGTGAGTCAAGTGAGAAGTCTAGTTAGGTTAAGATTGACTGGATGACTAGTAAAGAGAAAGTCTAGTCAAGTCAAAGTTAATCTAATGACTAACAAAATAAAAATCCAAATAGGTTAAGGGTGATTGGATGCTTGGCAAGAGAAAAGTCCAAACATGTTGATCCTGTCCGAAAGCTGAGTCGGACGAAGGCTGGTCGCGACGGCCTGGTTGTTGACGGAAAGTCGTGGGTGATTTGGCTCCCACAGGCGGCTGACGATGCTGCAGGATCCTGCACACACTCAGACGATCTCCCTCCTCACGTTAGAGACCAGAACCCAGGGAAAAAGTCCCCGGATCAGGCCCTCCGACGCTCAAGTCAGGTCCTTTTTCCCTAGAAAAAGCAGAGAACCGAAAAAAATGACTGAAAATGAAAAGTTGTGGAAAAAGTGACGAGAGAGCGTCCCCGCGTACGAGGAATCCCCTCCTTTTTATGCACCCGCCTTGCTTCCAGAACCTGCAACCCTGTCAGAAAACGTTAGACGCTGGGCTTTGTCGTATATCCCGGACACCTGTCGTGCTACTATTGGTCGTGAAGGCATCTTCTTGTTTAGGAACCTCCGCCTTTACACATGGGTTTTGTCTTGTAGCGAAGGACATCTGTCAGGCTACTATTGGTTATGAGGGTATCTTTTCGTTTAGGAACCTCCGCCTTCGCACATCTCACTGGTATGTAATGATTACCCTTGACGGACAATTGTGATCCTCCGACTCCTGCACAGCTTAGCTCATCCTATTATCGCGATCTGCATCTACCTCACACCCCTCGACCAGATCCAACCTCTAAGCGTTACTTGTCAGTCGGGCTAACCCTGAACAGCCCTGTCGATCACGGTCTGCACTCTGTACCCTGTATTTCCTGGCGCTCGACCATAAGCCTGTAGATCGGGCTGTCTTTACACAGCTCTGCCGCTTCCAACCTGTGATTTGTGACTTGCACTTCCGGGCCTTCGAATCGCAGGCCTGTAGATCGAGCTACCTCTACCCAGCTCTGCCGATTCCGATCTGGGATTTGTGACCTGCATTTCCGGGCATTCGAATCGCAGGCCTGTAGATCGAGCTACCTCTACCCAGCTCTGCCGATTCCAATCTGGGATTTGTGACTTGCACTTCCGGGCCTTCGAATCGCAGGCCTGTAGATCGAGCTACCTCTACCCAGCTCTGCTGATTCCGATCTGGGATTTGTGACTTGCACTTCCAGGCCTTCGAATCGCAGGCCTGTAGATCGAGTTGCCTCTACCCAACTCTGCCGATCCCGATCTGGGATTTGTGACTTGCACTTCCGGGTCTTCGAATCGCAGGCCTGTAGATCGAGCTACCTCTACCCAGCTCTGCCGATTCCGATCTGGGATTTGTGACTTGCACTTCCGGGCCTTCGAATCGCAGGCTTGTAGATCAAGCTGCCGATCCCGACCTGTGCCCGGTGTTCCGTCTGTCGTCTCCCTTTGTCTTTCAACTACTTTGCCCCCTTGATCGACAAGTCTGCCTGACCTCTGACTACCCCATATGCTTGCCTCTGACTACCTAGTCAGCTTGACTATTGACTGCCGAGTCATCTTGACTATTGACTGCCAAGTCACCTTGACTATTGACCGCCACGTCCTCTTGACTTTTGACAGCTATATGACCTTGACCCTTCTCACCCTTTCTTCTTGGGCCCCTCCATTGCCAACCGTATCACAAGCCTCCCTCACAAGTCTAGTCGAAGGAGGACGACAGTCTGACTGACTAGACCTCAGCACATCTCTAAGATCTCAGCATATCTCCGTCACCTCAGCATATCTCTATAACCTCAGCCTATCTCTGTGTCTTACCACACCTCTGCGCGCTCTGCTTCCTGCTTCACACATCCTATTTATCGCGGTCTGCATCTACCTCACACCCCTCGACCAGATCCAGCCTCTAAGCGTTACTTGTTAGTCGGGCTAACCCTGAACAGCCCTGTCGATCACGGTCTGTACTCTGTACCCGGTATTTCCTGGCGCTTGACCATAAGCCTGTAGATCGGGCTGTCTTTACACAGCTCTGCCGCTTCCGACCTGTGATTTGTGACTTGCACTTCCAGGCCTTCGAATCGCAGGCCTGTAGATCGAGCTGCCTCTACCCAGCTCTGCCGATCCTCCGATCTGTGCCCGGTGTTCCGTCTGTCGTCTCCCTTTGTCTTTCAACTACTTTGCCCCCTTGATCGACAAGTTTACCTGACCTCTGACTACCCCATATGCTTGCCTCTAACTGCCTAGTCAGCTTGACTATTGACTGCCGAGTCATCTTGACTATTGACTGCCAAGTCACCTTGACTATTGACCGCCACGTCCTCTTGACTTTTGACTGCTATATGACATTGACCCTTCTCACCCTTTCCTCTTGGGCCCCTCCATTGCCAATCGTATCACATGTCAAAGGTGACCAGATGATAATGAGAAGCCTTGGAGGAGTGCACTCCAAATAAAAAGATTTCAGTGATTGAATAAATGTTTCAATTGACCGAAGATCTAGTCGATCGGACCAACATGTTTGGTCTACCGAATAACTATGTTAGCAAAAAGATGTTGACAGATAAACTTCAGGAAGTTGACGTGGCTAAGGATAAGCAACGGGAAGCTGACATGACAGAAGATAAGGTAAGAACAAATCCATATAAGGTTGAATCTAGATAAGGTAAGAAAACATCTAGATGAGATTGAATCTAGATAAGATAAGAGTATATCTAGATAAGACTAGATTCAGATAAGATAAGAACAAATCTAGATAAGACTGAATGGATCAAATCAGTGGATGTATCTGGATGAAATAATGGTGTGAACAAGGTTTGGTCGACTAGAATAATAGATCGTAGATCGAAAAATTGATCTGGATCAACGACAAGAAGGGATAAGTTGTGAATTGGTCAACCAAATAGGCTTATTAGATCAACCAAAAAAATCTTATTAAAGGACTTTGAGCTCAGCATTCAAAATCACTAGTCTACTTTCAAAACTCTCCATTCTATGCTCAAAAAGTGTTCATAAAGCTCTGCAATTAGGGAAGCATTAAGAGGAGTGTGCAACATTCAAAGCTTCTGGACCAATCAATAAGTCTTGTTTCTCCGCCTTCGAAAGATTTTCACAAAGGATGAAAAGATAGTGGACTCATGCTAAGTACACAAGCTATGGAGTAGCACCCCTCGTGTTAACTTTTTAATCCTATAATGATGAAGTTCTAATAAATTAAGGCCAACTTGTACTAAGTAAACGAGGAAAGTCAAAGAGACGTGATGTCTCTTAGCATGACATGGATTCTGTAGGACTGTAGAGTGACAGAGGGAAGGTGAATATCACATATTTTTAAAATTTATTTTTCTTTTCAAAATACTAAATTAGATAGAAGCGGAATAAAACACAATAAAAAGATTTACTTGGTCCCCCCCTATGATGCTACTCCACTATGATCCGTCAAGTGGATCATTCTCCAAAATACTACTAATTTTCTCCTTTCCGAAATAATTTCAAAGGTGAAGAAATATCTTACAAACAAAGAGATTCCATTAAAGAGTTATTGTATCTCTTGAAATGAAATGCAGCAAGAAAAAGTTACCGAAATAAGAATATGAAACTCGATGGAGTGAAATGAACTTGAAGTGTCTTCGGGCACAGAGAAACAAAACTTTAGAAAGAATTGGATGCTTGAACACTTTGATGATTGCTTTAAATTGATTGTATGAGTCTATGCTTCAAATTTTTTTATAGCCCTATTTTGGTCAATTGAAAACCCCAATTCGATAGATTAATCCATAGCTTATCCCACTCTCATCACTAATCAGATCGATTTTTCAATAGCCCGATTAGTAGTATCGATCGACTGATCCTTGTATAAGCCAGCGTTTCCATCCAGGTGCATTTGCTAATCGGATCAACCCAAGCACCTTATCTACTTCCAGTCACTTGATATCCTACCACATTAGCATCTAATTGAGTCTTATCTTCTGCCACATCATTTGACACATTAGAAAGCTTGTACTTATCTTTGCCATGTCAATTTTTAGGCTTATCTTTGATTGTTCAATTTGCCACATCAACATTATCATGTTTATCCATGTCACGTCAGTTTCTCAAAATCGATACATGATACGTCATCAACCAACTCATCATTCAGGCGACCAAACTTCTTTGTTTAGTTGCCTGAACTATCCTGTCAATTGTATCTCCCTTTTGATCGACCGAAATTCTATTTTCTTCAAAATAGAATCAGCACAATAAAAAGTATAGCAAGTACAATATATGCTCTATTTTTGATAATTAGCATTGTCTTATCTCAACTTCAAAACTCATATAGGTTTTTTAATCGAATCATCGCCTAGATACCTCTCCTGAACTTATCTTATTTTTCTTACTTGGCCAAACATCTAATCTTACTAACCCGTTTAGACTTGCTCAGTTTAATGTCTGTGGGCATCCTTCTACTTGATGTCTAATCCTGCTAATTAATCCACCAAGTCTTTCCTGTCATATGTTTAATTCGACAACTCATCAGTGTCTTGTCAACTTAATCCACTAAGACCCATTTTGCCCAGTGTCTAGTTCTTTTGACTCATTAGGATTTTTAAATTTTAATTTTAAATCATTTGTCATATGTCAAAATATAAATTTGATTATCTGAATGTTGTCTGTACCAATAGATTCAACCTTAAAGTGATTGGATTTAGAGTGTCAATCAACTGGTAGAGTTGAGTAGTTGATTGATGAACTCAAAATCATGAAATTATTATGATTTGATCAATTTTAGGGTTTAGAGCAATCAACTCCTAAAGATAGTAGTTGACTGATATTGGAGTAGTCAACTAACTTATCTACTTAGGTTGAAATGCCAACGAACACCGTGTTTTTGTTCGAGGACCCGTCATTGTGCATCCAACTGGTGCATAAATACCTGCACAATTGTGGCTACACATGGAAGTTAATTAGAAATGAGTCATTTAACGAATAAAATTGTTGTTAATGATTGAATTTGCAATATAATATTGTTATGATTTTCTAGTTGACTAATGGTGAATAACAATCTAGCCATATAGCGGACGGGATGGGATGGGTTAGCCTATCATCTCTATGGATTTGAAAATTTCCAATAATCCAACGTAACTCAACCCAGTCGAAAATGGATTAAGCGGAAATGGGGAAAACTCAGCTAACTAGATAGCAATATAATTCATGTTCCACTTCCACATGATAAATATATATATATTTTTTAAATGTTTTTTCAAATAACAATACTTTAAAATACTACACTAGATGCTATATCAAATATGACGACGGTCGACAAGGACGATATAATTGAAATAGACGTCTTCTTTGTTTTTTCCATTCTTGAAGTTGTAAGCATCACCACCACTAGACTACAGTGATCTAGAGATATCCGACATACATACATATAAAAAACAAATGCCAAACGGAAGATCCATGTCCTTTCCTAGAACCTCTGAGATTTCCACCCTCTCGTTTGCTCCGCCAACTCTCTTCTATATATGTTGCTCTCTTCTTCTTCCTCGATTCCCTCTCCCTCCTGCTTCTGTGATAAATAATTCTTAATGGGTTCCTTGTCTTCCCCTCCTCTGTCTCCTTCGCAACCGGATCAGAATCCGGCCAGCGGCTTCAGAATCTTCCTCTCTTTTTCCGGCCGCGATGAGACCACCGACGCTACCCTGCCCAATTGGCTGGAGAACTACAACCCCTGCGACAACACCAGAGGCTACGCCGGATTGATACCGGGGATCCCGCCTGGCCACGTCCTCAAAGATTTCTCCATGGTGGCCCTCGCCGGCTTCGTCTACGTCATCGGCGGCCGGCTCTGCCTCAAGGAACCCCCGTCCGGCGAGCGAGACGTGGACGTGCGACCGGACGTGGTCCGTTACGACGTGGAATCGGGCGAGTGGTCCGCGTGCGCTCCCCTCGCCCTCCAGCGGTTCGACTTCGCCTGCGCGGCGTGCAACGGGAAGATCTTCGTGGCGGGCGGGCTGTGCTCCGTGTCGAACGCGCGGGGCACGACGGCGGGGGAAGTGTACGATCCGGCGCGGGACGCCTGGGCGCCTCTCCCGGACATGGCGGCGATGCGGCACAAGTGCGTGGGCGTGGCGTGGCAGGGCCGGTTCCACGTGGTGGGTGGATTCGCGCAGCGGGAGGGCGCCGGCTGGCTCACGGTGATGGAACGCAGCTCGGCGGAGGTGTTCGACGAGGAGCAGGGTAAGTGGGAGCTCATGCCGGGGATGTGGCAGCTGGACGTGCCCCCCAATCAGATCGTGGAGGTGGGAGGGCGGCTCTTCAGCTCCGGCGACTGCCTCAACAGCTGGAAGGGGCACATCGAGACCTACGACGGGAAACTGAACATATGGAGCGTGATCGAGCGGTCGCAGATGCAGCAACTGTCGTCGCTGGTGGCGGAGAGGCAGGAGATGAGGAGGGTGTACCTGACCATGGCTCAGATTGGGGCGCATCTCTACTTCGTGGCGGGGTATCAGTCGGCGGCAGGCGACGGCGAACCGAGGTCGATGTCGGTGGTGCATGCTTTCGACACGGCGGCGGGGGCCGGGGAGGCGTGGGGGACCTTCGAGCCGTTGATGGAGGATGGGAATAAGGAGCTGTGCAGTCACTGCTGCGTGCTGCAGCTCTCCCATTAATTAATTAGTACAATCCATTATTATTAATTATTAATTTAGACCTGTTTTTACCATCCTGCCCCTATCCTATATATTAACGATGCAACTCCACCCTGTAGAAATTAATTAAGTGCTCCTTTAATTAATTTATTTTCACGTACGCGTATGGGAAGAATTTTCTTGCGCTGCTGCATATGAATCATAAATTATTCGGCAACTTTTTCAAACACGCACACAAATTTTAGAACTGTCCAAAAACGCATCGAACGCATCCAGGTTTGGGAAGGTCTGAAAGGTGCATCTCTTTTCTATTTGATCCCTTGATTTTTTTCTATTTCTATTTTACCCCTTCAATTTTCCTATATCTATATTCTCTTATCACTTTTCTATTAATTAATTAAACTTTAATTTAAATTTTAATAGATAATCCTCTAAATTTATTTATTTTTAATTTTAATTTTACTTTTAAATTTAAAGCTTTAATAAAAAAAATATAAAAGAAGATTAATAAAAAATATAAAAATATTGTTTTCTATTTTTTAATATCTAAATATAAAGGAATAAAAAATTAAATTAAATTAATAATAAGAATTGATTTTATTAATAAAAATAAAATAAAAAATTACTTTAATCATTATAGTGTTGATTTTAAAAAACAAGCACCACATAGTATTATAGTAATACTAGTGGATTATATTGTAATGTTAATTTTTATAAATCAGTAGTATTATAGTAGTACTAGTTTTTAAAAATAAATATCACAATGATGTTGATATTTAACAACCAACACCATAATAATTCTAGTATTTAAGTTTTGGTACTGTTTTTAAAAATTAACACTGAAATGATTTTTATTTTATTTATTATTTTTTTATTAATAATAAAAAAGAATAAAGTTAGCCTCATTCTGTGCTAAACTGCTATAAGAGGCTACTCGACTAGAAGGAGATTTTCTTAATAAGCTTTCACTATCTTGAATAAGTAATCATTTGATTGCAAACTAAATCAATACTTCTGTGCATCTTTGTCTTTTTATTCAAATCATTTCTTTTTATACAAGTATTTATTTAACTTAGTTCAAAAGTTCAAGAAAAGTCTGTTTATATTTTCAAGGTAATGTACTCTCTCTTATCAGTCACATCGGAAAGGGTCCTACAAGTGGTGTCAGAGTTAGACTTTTTTCAAAAGGACTGACAATCATTTGAAGCAGAAGAAATGGTTGGATCCAGTATGTACCCGTCAAAATTTGAGGGAGACTTCGCAACGTTGAAAAAACGCATGGATGCAGCACCTAAGTATCAATAAGGAATCAACAAAGAAGAATACATGTCGACAAAGAAGGAACAAGCCAACTTTGTGACTAATGGAAAAGTAGAATTTTATTTGCTTAGCGTCCTTCTGTCCTAGGAGGTCAGCCGGATTGGTAGGTATGACTCTGCAAAAGAACTCTAAAAGAAATTCCTAAAACTTCACGAGAATACTTCGGAAGCAAAATTAGTGAGACGGGACATCATCTGAAGTCAACTGACGAATCTTTGAATGAATCTGGGAGAGAAGATAGCTCAACTTCGTACTAAGATCAAAGATTTGATCACCCAACTCAACAATCTTGGAGAGAATGTAACAAATTGTGACTTTTTAAGATACACACTTAACGTCTTTCCGAGAACTCCAAAGTGGTCAACCTTAGTAGATACTTACTACATCTCTAAAAATATGTTTGATTGAAGTTATCATGCATAACTTTAGTTATGTGATTACTAGGTAATCACATAACCAAGGTTATGAAAACATAACCTATTAGATGTTTGGTTCAACTTAGGTAATGTAACCACTTAATTTTACATTTACTAACTTACCCTGACCTTTTGAATTAATTTAATTGAATAAAAACCTTTTTCTCTCTTCTCTCTCCCGTGACTTTTGTTCTTCCCCTCTTCGTTGTCACCGCTGAACAGAGCAAGGAAAAGGGGCTTCCCCTTTTTCTTCTTGTTGTCGCCGACTAGTCACGACAGCTGTGGTTGTCGTCGCCACCCAACACCAGGGAAAGGAAGGGGTTGTCCTCTTCTAACCGCCGACCAAAGAAGAGCTTTCTAAAGAAATTGTTGCTCCTCCTCGACTCCGCTGGCCTGTTGGAGTGTATACTAAAATCCTAGCTTTTGTAAACATTTATTTTTGAAATAAAAGAATCACATTGGTCAATATCTACATTTATTTGTTAAATGTAATTGTTCAATTAATTTATATATTAGACAACATTGTGTGTGGTGTCACACACAGAATATCATGTTGACAGTTCTTTATACATTATAAACAGTTACTCACGACTAAGATGGAAAGGAACAAACCATCGGAATAGTCGTAGTGTAATTAAGTATTAGTTTATCTTAATTAATAAATTACACTGGTACACTCTAAGTGTATTGAGTAGGACCATTTAGGTAAGTTCTTTTTGTACTGACTTAATAAAAGAACTAAATCTTAGTTATTATGGAAGTGTGTGCTCTTAATCCTAATATAATAACAAGCACATATATTTAATATTTATTTCTTTGACTTATCAAAGGTTGAGGTTTAGCTCGATAAATCAATATGCCCGATAAGTTGGGAAATGATATTACTTATAATGTGTGTTGTTGATTATAGAAGGAATCTGTGTCCTAGTTATCTAGGTTGAAAATGTCCCTAAGAGGAGCTCATAAGGATTGTCATGTTAAACCCTGCAGGTGGACTTAGTCCGACATGACAATGAAGTTGAGTGGTACTACTCTTGGAACTAGACATTAATTAAACGAGTTGTTAGTAACTTACTTAATTAGTGAGTATTTGTTATCTTAAACACAGGGAGACTAACACACTCATGATAAGAAGGAGCCCATAATGTAGTTTGGGATTGGTGCGGTAGTGCGATAATAACTCTCTAGTGGAATGAGTTATTATCGATGAACTTGAGTTGTGTGTTCGGGGCGAACACGGGATACTCAAGCTTATCGGAAGGCCAAAACCAATTTCTCCTCTAAGTCCCTATCGTAGCCTCATTAAAGCCTCAAGTCCATCCAAATATAAGCTCATCTTGGTGTCCAAGAAGGGGGTCGGTCCAATGCTTAGTGACCAAACAAGGGTCGGCCACATCCTCATCTATAGGGACCGACTCTATTGCTTGGTGACCAAGCATGTAGGGGTCGACCACAATATTCAAACAAGGAGGGTTGTTTTTGAATTTTTAAAATTTTCTCTTTGTAGAAAACTATAAGTTTTAAAAGAGATATTTTAATTTTAAAAACTTTCCTTATTTAAATTAGGTCACATGTTTTAATAAAGAGTTTAAAAGTTTTGAAACTTTCCTTTTTTAACCATGCTCATGGTTTAAGGAAAAAGGAAGATAAGTTTTAAATTTTAAAATTTTCTATCACCATGTTAAAAAAGGAAATTTTATAAGAGAAGTTTTAAATTTTAAAACATGGTTTTAATTTTTAGAACTTTCCTTTTTTAACTCCTACTTTAGGAAAAAGAGCTTGTAAAATTTTATAAGAGTTTTTCTTCTTGTAAAATTTTATAAAAAAAATAAATATTCCTTTCCTCTTATGGGGGCCGGCCACCTTTGCTTGGTGCCCAAGCAAGGTGGCCGACCATGTTTAAAAAAAAAATAAAATCATCAAATTTATTTTTGGTGATTGATTCAATCAAGAGGAAAGAAAAGGAAAAAATAAAAGGGAAAAGAAAAAACTCTTGGAAGATTTTAATTTTTGTAAAAATTCTTCCCTTATTTGCCTTGGGCAAGTATTATAAAAGAAGGGGTGAGGAGGCTTCATGAGATACAACAATTCTTATTCTCTTTCTTGGAGATCTTGGTGTGGTCGGCCCCTTCTCCTTCTCTTTTCCCTTGCTCTCTTCTCCTTGGTGGTGGTGGTGGCCGGATTTTAGAGGAAGAGGAAGAAAGCTTTTGGGTGGTGTTCATCTTGGAGGATCGTCGCCCACACGACGTCCAAGGCGAGACGAGGAATACGGCAGAAGATCTCGAGGTCGTTAGTTTACAAAGAGAAGGTATAATTAGCAATTATTTTCCACATCATACTAGTTTTTTTTTTTTTTATGAATTCCAAATACAAGAGGCATTAGATCTAGTTTTTCGAATTAGTTTTTCAAGTTTGTGTTTTCTTCTTTTTCGAATTTGTGATTCAATTGTTCTTTTTGGTTAACCTAGAGTTATTTAAGGAAATTAAGTATTAGCTTTCCTTAAAAGACTTTGTCTAGGCGGTGGTGGTTGCTCCCATATCCAAGAAGGTCATGTGACTTGTCATGCAGTCCTGGAAGCCAATTTTGGAAATTAATATTTAATGGAATTAATAACATAGGTGGATTTGAATCAATAGTGTTAAGTTCCGCTTGCGATTCAAATCTAAATCATTAAGAATAGATAAGTTAAATTTGGAATCAATGATGTTAAGTTCCGTCTGCGATTCCTAATTTAACTTCTAAAGAACACAATAGGTTATTTATGAAAATGTTCGACACTTGTACAAAAAAATTTTGTACGGTGGAACCGGTACGTTTTCCTAGGACTAACCAACATGGCCAACTTTTGAAGTTGTTGATCTCACCGACCAACGACGAGGGCTATTACTCCACCGTGTGTAGATGACCAGCATAGCTTGCTACTCTGGCCAAAGAAGGTTGTCGGCCAGCCTTGCTTGCCATCCAAACCTGTTGCTTCCATCAAGGACTATTTCGACCATAGGAGGCAACAACCTTGTTGTTGTTCCTTGTTCCCTGTTCCCTCTAGCCAAAGAGTTGCTCCAAGTGACCTGTTGCTCCCTTGAGCCAACGAAATAGCAAAGTTTACTATTCCGGCCAAGGCAACTATTTTCCTTGCTCTATTCGGTGCTGGGCCGAACGGTCGGTGGGCGATGTCGGCTAATGACGAAGGCAGTTTTGGCAGCAACATCGAAGACGAAGGAAATAAGAATTAATTCTGTTATCTTTCAATGGCTTTGGACAAAGAGGAGAGAGAGGAGAGGATTGTGGAGGGTAATTTTGGAACAAATAATCGATAACCCCAGAATCATCCAAAACATTAGATTTCGGAGGTAATGCAATTCCGGGTTGCATGCTAACTTTGTTGACATGGAAGGAATCACTCATTACCTAAACCAAACAAGATTTTTGTTGATAACTTACCAATATTATCAACGATAACCCCCAACCAAACACCCCCTGAGGATCTCGAGATAAGGACGCTTAAAAGTTTATTTTCTACTTTTAAATTTCATAAGTCTCGTTGTGTAGATACTCAGGACATAGAAAAATCAAACAATATTATCCTAAAAGTTAAGAAGGACGAATCAGATGCCGAAACTTCCTTCAACGATGATGAAACGACCTTTATGGTAAGAAAATTTAAGATATTTTTTAGATCTAATAAATTCAATGAAGTGCAGGCCAAAAAAAAGAAGAAAAGGGAAGGTAAGATGCTATCACTATAATAAAAAAGGGCACATCAAGGATGACTGCCCAAGATTGAAGAAGGACAAAAAGAAAAGACCAAGCACAACAAAACTCACAACTCTAAAGGTGACTTGGGATGAGTCATCATCAAAATTTGATTTGGAGGAGTACATCAGACTTGCACTGATGACAAGTCATCAAGAGGAGAGTATAGACAAAGGGGAGGATCCTCAGAAGAAACCTGCAACGATGAGGAAGAAACAAACTTTAGAGCATATATGGTAAGTGTGGTATGTCTAGTACCTCCTGACGCATTATATTCAGGTATTAAATCTATGACTAGATCGTTATATAAACTATGGTAATACTTCAAGAAATTATAGAAGCCTAAATTGGTACCTTAAATATGATAAGGGTCGAATTAGAAAAGTATTATAAAAATTTGTACCCAAGAAATTTTTTGTTAATCTAGTAGGTAAAAATTTATTTTGGATCCAAAATCTTACTTAGCATAAATAAATGATTATGCATGTTTTAAATTTAGGAATGCTAATTTTATTTGCAAAATTAAGCTCGATTGCATACTGTTCATATTTATTATTGAAATTTTTCTCCCTGTTGCTAGAATGAATAAACTCATAGTATATTTTTTGGGAAATTTTCACTGATTATGTAATTTGATATGGAACCCTAAGGGACGGGGCTACGATACTCTATGTACATATTACAGCGGAAGACTTGAAATAATTTTCTTAGTTTAATAAAACTTTTCTTTTGTTTTCAAATCCGAACTACACTAATATGGTTTCCATAACATGATAACAAGATAAATAGAAACATAACATCAAGTTACCCATATAGTACTACAATTTACGAAACCAAAGCGCAATTCTTAAAAGTTCTTAAAGCAGGTTCTTATTTGGTTGCCTAGCCACCGCCACACACATCTCCTTGCCTCTCCTACTGCTCCTTTAGCTCATCCAGCTTTTTCCTTTATCTGTAGTACAAGGAAAGTAAGCTATGAGCACTCATGGCTTAGTAAGTCCCTTTCCTACTCACTAAAATCGAAAATCATCACATGATCAAAGAATATCTCAACATAACATGATCTCAACTAGTCATGACATAACATATCATACTCTTTAAGCATATCATGCAACATAACAAAATCATAACTAGTCATGGCATATCATCTCTTTAAAGCATAGCATGATACATAACATAATCATATCTAATCATGGCATATCATAGCATCATCATAAGGTAGCATGACATATCAAGCATAGCATGAAACATAACATACTCATATCTAATCATGGCATATCATAGCATCATCATAAGGTAGCATGACATATCAAGCATAACATGAAACATAACATAATCATATCTAATCATGGCATATCATAAATCATAGCATCATCACAACATGATCATAAGGTATATGCAATATGATTTTGAAAACATGTATCCGAAAAAACATGTGTATGTCTCGTGATCTTTAAAACCATTTCTTCTTACATATATACTTGAACATATTATCAACTTAAAGGGGATCCCGGCTATGTACCACTTACATATTGCGCGCAACCTATGTAGGTCCAAGGTAGCAAGTCTTGAACCCTACAAGGCAAACATACTAGGCCCGAGTCTTACTCCATCGACCTAGGGGCACTTAGGAGCCCATCCCTAACGAGGCCCGAGTCTTATTCCATCGACCCCGGGGCGCTTATGGAGCCCACCCTTGGTACAAGCCATATAAAGTAAAGTACATGTCATACTTATACATATTAGAGAATGTCGGGTGTCAAGGCCTGTCGAGTGAGAGAGGATGTACGGTGGCCTCTTATTGGTGGAAGGAAGATTCCATTCGCAGGTGATAGCAGACCACTGGAATCCCTGACGTGTGGCAGTTATTCTCTGACAGGAGGTTACAATTCCTCGACATTGTTGTTGCTTAATGCTTTTTGTCTCGCTCGGGTTTAGCTACAGACAGATCAGGATGACCGTTCAGATGTACCACCCGTATTGAGTCTTGATGAAGAGGAGGAGCTATGACGAGGGGCCCATCTTTCACGCCTTGATCGCTAAAGGGCCAGCCAGAAGTTGTCTTAGTGAAAGTACCAGGCCTGACTACACGGCTCGAGCTTGGGAAGTCTGATCAGTCGAGGACAGGTCAAAAATCATAATTTAAATTTTAAAATTTTTTCCAAAGATGTAGTTTGAAAGTCCAGATTTTTCAGAGAGTTATCGTTATATTTTGAATACCTAGAAAAATCAGCCCGATTTTTAGGATAGTAAAACTATTTTTAAAATATTTATTTTTAAAAATAATTCTATCTGTTTAAAATATTTTTTTTTATTTTTTTTTGTTGTTAGAAATTATCCAAATTTTTTATAGCGATACACCGTTGAATTTTTATTTGAAAATATTTTTTAAAATTTTCTGATAAATAATAAATTTTTTATGGATTATTTAAATTTATTCTTAAAACTAAAAAGTCTCAAAACCTTATTTTTTAAAAAAATTTAAATTTTCATTAATTATGCATTATGTTCTCAGTACTTAGAAAAATTTAGGAGATTTGTTTAGATAAAAAAAATCTATTTTTAAAATTTATTTTGTAAAAACTATATTTCTATATAAAATAATCCATTTATGCTAAAATACTTTTAAAAAAATTGTGAAGATTTTTTTTTGCATAGTCATATGCTACCGTTACCGTTGAACTTTAAGAAAAAATTTCAAAACTTGTTGAAGTGTTAAATTTATTTTTAAATTAAATTTGACAAGTGTAGTTATTAAATATTGAAATTTTAGATTTTTAGAAAAATATTTTGTAATTTTGTTTACTTTGAATTCTATTTCCTTAACCCTTTGAAAAAATTTTAAATTTTTATCTCACTGTGGTTTTTTCCCCCAACTTTATTTTGATATGATCAAAAGGGGAGAATGAGACATGAAAGCTTAAGTCTAGTGGGAGGTTATATTTGTAATTTTACAATTTACAAAATTTTAGTTTTAATTGTCATTTTATTAATTCTATGTTTTTACCCTAACTCTAACTCGGATTAATGTACATCAAAAAAGGAGAAGTACGTCGAGGTAGTTTTGATGTAGTCAACCGAGTTAATTTAGGTCTTGTGTGTTTGATGCCTTGTGCCTAAATGTGCAGAAATTTAGGAGCACAGTAAGTTAAGTGAAAGACACAGCTAGCGAGAAGGATGATACGAGAGAAAGTCAACGGACTTGGAGCGTCCGAGATACAAGATGCTGCGGAAGTGTACGCTAGCGGACGAGAAGGAAGTGCGTGGCATTTCAAAGGGATGAGAAGTCAGAGCGGAAGATTGCTTGAGGAGAAGGCCGAAAGATGAATTCAGGTGAGCCAATTTTGGATGACCAAAATCACCCAAATGAACAAAGTTGGAACAGAGGAGAAATCGGGCAATCAACTTAGTGTTGATCGTCTGGGTACCCGAACCGTCCGGGTGCCCGGACCCCCTAGACACCCCAAGGGCACCTCCTTGATACGATGCTGAGTGAGAGCATGTCAGCTACGTCCGAGTGCCCTGATAAGCAATGATTAGATATATTATTTTTGGGTTGATTTGTGATATTCTCTATACATTTGAATGTTTTAATTTATAATTTTTATCATGTTTACAAAGCAAGATCCATTATGAGCTTGATGATGGTTTTTCTCTTAATTCATGATTTATTCCTTATAATTTGAATTTCGTCTTGTAGGGTGTTGAAATTAATACATGATTTGATTGAAGTCAAGCCATGCCCGGACCAAGATAAGTTTATCTTTGCGAACCATTGCCGGTGTGGATAAAGTTTTATCCACGTCCAAGTGCCCAGACCCCATTTAGGCATCCGGAGCTGCTACGACAACAAACAGTCAGATTCGACTAGCAAACTATAAATAGAGCCCTAATTTTAGTAGTTCAAATCATCACTTGTATATGAATTCATTTTCTATTCTGTTCTATAATTCTGCTTCAAACTATTGTAAGAAGCTACTCCACCAGAAGGAGATTTTCTTAATAAGTTTTCACTGTCTTGGATTAGCAATATTCTGATTGCAAACTAAGTAAATATTTCCGTGCCTCTTTGTCTTTTTATGCAAATCATTTCTTTTTATACAAGTGTTTGTCTAAGTTAATTCAAAAGTTCGAGAAAGGTTTGTTTGTATTTTAAGGACAATTCACCCCTTCTTGTCAGCCACATGAGAAAGGTCCTACAAACCGTTCTTATTGACTCTTAACCTTAATTGTCTAAGATGATTACGATTCAAGGTTCAGAACCACCGGCTCATGGTTCATGCACAGTTTATTCACGGTTTGAAACTGACGGTTCGATGGCTTAGAACTACCGGTTCAACCATTCCTCGGGTCAACTCTTAACCTTAACCGTTCAAGATGGTTACGATTCACGGTTCGTAATCGTCAATTTATGGTTTATTCATGGTTTATCATAGTTCAAGATTATTATATTAAAAAATTAAAATTATAAATTCATTTAAAAAAGACTTGCACTTATTTAAATTGTTTACGTATCCCCATTAAGGCATGAGAGAATTAAAGCCCACATAATTCTCTTACCTTTTTACCCTTTTTACCTTATGAAGTGACATTGTTAACAAGTTATTAGTTAGATTTCTTTTGATTGTTAGTGAAGATGATGTAGAAATAATAAAATTAACTCTTTATTTATAGAACTTAGAGAATAATGGATACTAAATCATATTCATTGATAAAAAATATCAAATAATCTCAATCATTAAAAAAAAATTACTTATTCTCTTTCTCATCTTTTGCATAGTAAAAGAAAATTATAGTTAGTTATTAAATAATTAACTAATACATATAAATATCAATTTGTTCTAGTATAGTTAGTTAGGATACTTCACCTTCTAAGAGAAGACCCAGTACAATTCCCCCTCAACATAATTCTTTTTAATTTATTAAAAACATTCATCTATTAATAATAAAAACTCATTGAACTTAACCTGCGATGCACGGTTAATTGGACCATTGAATCATAATTGACTGGTTCGATTCATACCCCACCCGTGGGCAGACCTATCTCAAAGTTAGAGAGGTAGAGGTAACTCTTTATGTGGAGAAATCTAACATAAGAGTTAAACCTCATTCTTTTTTTTTTTTTTTTGATAATCCAGGTATCCAGCTCTTCGAACTGATTAATCCTAGAGATGATCGGCTGACTCCACAATTTTTTTTCACAATCCAGCAGAATAAATCGAGAAGCGCTTATGGAGACTCATCCAAATGATAAACATTTTTAGGTAGTATTCTCACTAAAGGAAAAATCCTTTGTAATACGTTATAGCTAAAACTCGAACCTTAAATCCTTAACTATCCATTATAGAACCAAACTATTACACAATTACTCTAGAACAGTTAAACCTCATTCATATGTTGAGGAGAGGTAAAGTTCATGGTTGAACTTTTGAACTTATAAGACCAAAAGTTGAAATATCCTAAAGTATAGGAATTCTAGAAACACTTCATGGAATAATTGGGATAATTGGGGGATAAGACCCTTGGTTTACGATGAAGTATGTTTTTGGAGGGACACTGTTCACCTTAGAGGTACTTAAGTGATCGAAGGTTGTGGTAAATTTATTTTTTTAAGAAATAATTTTTTCCTAGATTAAGAAACTTGAGAAAGAAAGTTGGAACACGAGGGAGTTATCTACCTTGAATGAAAGATTAAATGCTGTCAAAGTTTGTTGGATGTCTAATTTTTCTAACCCAACCACCTAAGGCATAATTACATCAACTTTAAAAATATATAAAAAAAAAACAAAAATAGATATTGTAGATTGAAAAAAAGAAGCACAACCAGGATGAAGCAACGTTTGCTGGTTTAGAATGTGCATATGAGAGTACATTAATATTAATGTGAAGGAGTTTTGAGAAGTACTTAGATACTTCAGAATAAAAAGACATCCATGACACTTTCAATTTTTTTTTTGTAATGTCTTATCATCCGATTAATTTTAGAGGTGATTGGCGCCCATCTCATAAATTTCTTTTATCGATCATCAAAGTAAATCCGGAAACATAATGATAATAGAGATGATTGATATGATGTTATAAAAATTTTCCACTGACAATTAAAATAAATTTAAAAATGCAACTAACAATCTAGTCCACATATGACGAATGGTCCTAATGATTAAAAGCAAGAGATAAATTTCTTGCTCTCTCTGTATTTTGAATCGTGAGCACATGAGAAACCTAAGATTTAGGTACCGCTACACCGTAGCCTAAGATACCCATAACACCTTGATTGATAAAATAAAAAAGAGCTTTTCTTTGACAATTATGCCAAAAAGGCCATTACTACCGTAATTAATTGGGTGAAGTTTCATTATCTGAATTAAAACAAATTTCTTTGACAATTATGTCAAAAAACACACCCTTTCAACTCTTAGTTGTTTTGTTTTCAGCCACCCTTAACACGCAAACTAAGCTAAATAGTTTCTTCATTTGACTTTACAGATAGATACCTTGTTAGAAAACTAAATAGGAACTTTTAACCATTTGGATAAAGCGTCAATTGTAGGAGTTAAACTTTTGTGCTTAATAATTAAGTTTATTTATTGCTGAAATGTCTAAACATCGTAAGCAAACTATCATTAAAAAAAACTATATGAATTAAGTTTATTTATTTTATTGCTAAAATGTTTGAACATTCAAAGCAAACCATTATTTTAAAAAAATTAATTGCTGGCTATGGGGTTCGAACCCATGCGCACTTATGTGCAGAAGATCTTAAGTCTTCCCCCTTAACCACTCGGGCAAACCAGCTGATACATTATCAGATAAAAATGAGATTATATTAAATGTATACATGACTAACGAATTAATTATCTGATAAACGATATTATATTAAAAGTATACATGACCAACGAATTAATTATTTCGTGTGCCCTAATTCTCTTTTAACCAAGTCTCTCTTTTCCGATTGCTTTGGTTACCTTCTCCTCGTCCTCCTCTGCTCTCAGCTGTGGGAGGGTGATCTCGACGCGATGGCTGAGCACTTGGCTTCTATCTTTGGAACGGAGAAGGACCGGGTGAACTGCCCTTTCTACTTCAAGATCGGAGCTTGTCGACACGGAGATCGGTGCTCGCGCCTGCACACCAAGCCCAGTATCAGCCCCACCCTCCTCCTGTCCAACATGTATCAGCGTCTCGACAACGCCATCACCCCTGGACTTGACTCTCAAGGTCAGCCCATGGACCCACACAAGATCCAGGAGCACTTCGAGGTTCTCGCCATCTTCAAGCATTCCTCTTTGCCCTATTTTTTCCATTAATTTGATATATTAACTTGGTTGAATCATAAAGCTTTGATTAAATTATGCGCATGTCTATCCTTCTTCTATTTGCTTCTTTTGAACCTTTCGTAGTTATATGATCTCATTTTTTCTGCGTATATGTAGATGTTTTTTTTTTCTGAAATGCTGCTACTGAAGATTAAAAACGTTGGTAGCTGTATCTTCTTTGCCTTTTATGATCATTATCTACTGACTCAAATGGTTCATTTCGGGCAGTGTTGTAGGATTGCAAGTGCTCTAATCCAATTTCGTGGTCATCAAAGATCACCCTGATACTGCTGGTTGGAATCAACATGATAAGAACTTGGTGTCGCAACGGTCAGGTTGCTTGCAACCTGGCACGCTTTGACCGTTCCTGGCACCCTTTTGGGTTGTGCTTGGCACGGTCTACCAAAATCTGGACCGTATCTTGTTCAGCCTGGACAATTGGTTGGGTTGGATTGGGTCGGGTCAGTTTGGTTGAGTGGCAAAGGTTCAACCTGAGCTGCAACAATTAGAATGTTAGGGGTATTTCCAACAGTAAAAATTTCAAACCCCTCGCCTTGATTTAAAAAATAGAGAGTTTGGGGTTATTTTGGTTTGCTTAAAATTTCTAAATTGATCTCAAAACATTCTGAAAAATTTCTAAAATTTTCCAATAAATACTTAAAATTTCCCTAAAATTTAAAAGCTTATTTTTTTTATATTTTTTCTTTTTCTGATTTTTTTCTTAATATTTATATTTTTCTTTTTTAATATTGTTTATGATATTTTTATTATTATTAAAAATATTTTTTTTGTTTGACAGCCAAATATGATGTCACTTGTTGTAACTGACACACAAATGTGGTGTGCTTAACCTGACCCAATAACTAAATGAGCCGACCGAGCACATGCCATTCTTAGTCATGCCTGTTTGGGCATGGCTCATTGATGCCACTAATTAGAATAACATTGATAAATTTAATCCCAATAGAATTGATATAAAAATCCAGCTCCCCATATTCTGTACTATGTAAATCAAGAACACAGAATGTAGAATTGCTTTCATCATGAATCTGATGTAGATTGAAATCTAGTTCTCTTGAATGTAGAATGCACTCCGCCTTGAATCCTAGGTGATTTTTTTTTATCTCCTATGGTAGAAAAAACAAGCACACAAGGAAAGAATAGAAGCAATGTAACATATGGTTTGACCTAGGCCTACCCTAGAAGAGAAAAAACAATCTTATGTAGTATGAGTATAAAATGTACAACGAATTTTGCATTGTGTAAAATAGGCCTCTTAATCCTCGCTATAAGTGTAACCCATCATCCTTGTGGACCTTGGCTTTTATAAGCTCGTTTTTACTCATTATGGAAGATAAAATGCTCATTTTTTAGTCATAATGGATGAAATGTTAGGTTGAATCTAACCAATCCAAACAACTCCTAACATTAACCCTAAAACCAAATAAGAACAACCCTTAAAGCAACCATTCACCTTCTAACACATAAATTTGAGAAAGAAGGTGAGGATTAGGGATGATAATAGCTAAAGTACCTTACCAAACAACCATCCCTTAAAAAGATCCTAGAGAAGTTCCAAGCGCATGATTTAGCACACAATCAATTTGGTTTTGGGATCACATTATTGAACCTGCCGCACTATTGCATGAACCCATTGGAATGTGATGAATTAAATAAGATGTTGAAGGTCTCTTTTAGAAATTCTTCATTAGGGAGAGTATGAGTCTTATGTCACCCCGCGTTATTGAACCTACCACACTAGTGCACGAACCCATTGGAATGTGCAAATTAAATAAGATGTCGAAGGACTCTTTTAGAAATGCTTCATTAGGGAGAGTATGAGTCCTATGTCACCTCACATTATTGACACCTACAAGGGTTGTCTCTTGGAGAATGTGCATTGATAGTCATGCCATCACTAAGAACACCATCAAATATAAGTTTTTGTTACCTACAATTGATGATATACTTGATTTGATTACAAGGATGTATTGGTTCTTGATAGTTGACTTGCTCAATGGATACCACCAAACTAGAATCATGATAGGCTATGAGTGAAAAACTACATTTAACGCATTAGATAAGTTATATATGTTGATGGTCATACCCTATTTTCAAATGCTTCATACTTTTATATAGGAAATGAATCAAGTTTTGAAATCCCTTATAGGAAAATTTAGTGTACTTTGATTAGATCTACAGTAAACGCATGATACCCACTTGAAACATATTCGTTTTCTTTTTTAGCACCAAGTGTATGCTAGCCTGAAGAAGTGCTTTTTCTTGCAACCCCAAATCCTCTTCGTTGGTTTTATAATTCACACAAATAGCATTTTTGCAAACCTAAGAAAACTAGGGTAATCAAGGACTGACCCCAGGTCTAGAGACTTGAAGCTTTTATAACTTTGTATAAAAGATGTTTCTTTGAGAACTTTAACACCATTACAACTCCCATAACAAACTATTTTAAGTAGGAAGGGATTCAAAGGTCTAGATTCGCCTTAGCAACATTTAAGGAGATTAAGGAAATGTTAACTAAGGCCTCCTCGCAACCTTCAGGAGATTAAGAAAAGAATGACAAATGTTTCTGTTCATAGACATCCTTACCTTTTCAAACCTTTTGAGGCTATGATGCATCTGGAGTAAGAGGAACACTAAGTCAAGAAGGGCATCCTATTCCATTCTCTAGTGAAAAAATTCAACGAAACTCAACAATGTTATTCAACCTATGCCAAAGTGATTTGCGCTATTATACAATTCATTAAATAATAAATATTGATATTAATACCTACTATCTAATTAATTCATCTTGCATTTTGACCACAAGTCAGTTAGCTTTATTCAGCATTATAGGTTGGTCAAAATACTTTATGAATATACTTTTTTCTACAACATCGACTTGGTGCGGACAAAGTCCACTGATGCATTGTGTAATAGACACACTATCCTCAGTGATCACAACAATAAGTAGGATTTATCTCAAAGATGATTACTGCACTTGTCCTAACTTTGTCATAATTATTTGGGATGCTAGCAATTGAGATCGTCTTAACTAGGTTGACTTTGTGATTAGAGATTATCACCTATTTAGGGGCACATGCATTTCTAGGGCATTGCTTAGAGACTTCTTTATTTGACAAATACACATAGTTGGCCTTATCATGCAATTTGGGAAAGCCAAGATCATTGCTCTTATTCTAGGTCAATTCTATTGACCTTTATTGTTATGCTGTTGCTGCTCAAATTGTATCACAATATCACACTGTCAAGAAATGTGGGATGAAATTCTCACTTTGATACATTATTATGGATAATAATGGGTGTATATATACATTGTAGATTGATTATGTATAGAAACTAAAAAAATAGAAAAGAATAAATTATGTTATATTCCTAAATTAAGGGATTCCCCATATCAAAGAATTCCATGACAAGAGATTTCCCGTATAAAGAGATTTTCATGATCAACTATCCTAAAATAGTTGTTAAATTTCAACACCCCCCTGAAGCTGGTGAATGTATATCATCCATTGCTTGAATATAATTGTTGAGAAGTCGTTTGCATTAAGTCCCTTTGTAAACACATCTGCAAATTTTTCCTTTGCAGACACATAAGGAGTACAAATTAACTTATCGTCTAACTTCTCTTTTACAAAGTGTCTATCGATCTCGATGTGCTTTGTCCTATCGTGTTGTGTTGGATTACAAGCAATATTGATGGCTGATTTATTGTCGCAATTTAGTCTCATAGGCTCCTCCCATTTTATTTTGAGATCTTCAAGGATAATCCTCAACCATAGTAGTTCACACACACACATCTTGAGCCATAACCCTAAACTCTACTTTTGCACTTGATCGAGCTACTACATTTTATTTTTTACTCCTCGCGTGACTAGATTACCACTTAGGAACGTGCAATAATATGTTGTGGAACTCTTATCAATCGGATATCCTACATAGTCGGCATACTCCTCCATGTGACTAAAATTCCTTTTCCAAGATTTGCTTTCAAATAGTGGAGTATCTTATTTGCAGCTTGTAGATGAGCTTCTTTAAGGTTATGCATGAATTGACTTACCATACTCACAGCATGGGCGAGTGTGTGTTAAATATATTAGTTTTCCAACCAATTCTTGGAATCGTTTTTTTGTGTACAAGAGACAAAATGGGTAGGCGGGAAGACAAAGATGATTGAAAACTTGGGTTTTAAGTTATGGTACACAAGAAAGAGTAAAATAAGAAATGGAGTAGGTATTGTTGTAGATAGTTCACTAAAGGTTAAAGTTGTAGGAGTAGTTAGAAAAGGGGATAGAATTATAGCCTTAAGATAATAGTAGCGAAGAAATAAGAAGAAAGAAAAAAAAATAATAAAAAAATATTCCAACCCTACCTAATGGGATAAGACTTGGTTGTTGTTTCCTTGTCTATTGCTCAATAATCATACGCCTCTCCAACTTTGTAATTGGGATCAATCAGAGTTAAAGTAGGTTTACATGCTAATTGACTAGTTTCTTTCAAGAGATCAACCACATACTTTTGTTGGGAAATGAAGATACCTTACCGAGACTCAGCTACTTCTAATTCGAGAAAGTATTTCAAGCACCCCAAGTCTTTGATATCAAATTCCTTTGCCTAATAGTTTTTCAAGGCCTCCTTTTCTTTCTTATCATTTTTGGTAACAATTATGTCATCAACATACACTAGTAGAGCAATAACTCCCCCTGAAGTTGTGTGTTTGATGAATAATTTATGATCACCTTGACTCTATGCATACCTGATATTGAGCATCACCTTTGTAAACCTGCCAAACCAAGCTCTTGAAGATTGCTTGAGTTCACATAATGCCTATTTCAATTTGCAAACATCGCTCCCTTTGATGTCTCCTCCAAAGCCTGGTGGAATATCCATATATATCTCTTCCTCTAAGTCATCATGAAGGAAGCCATTCTTTACGTTAAACTGCTGTAAATTCCAATTGAAAATTGCAGCCAAGGACAATAGAAACCCCATTGTACTCATCGTAGCCACCAGTGCAAATGCTTCTTGATAGTCTACTTCATAGGTTTGTGTGTAGCAATTAACTTTGCCTTGTATCTTTCTAGAGATCAATCTGACTTGTATTTCACGATAAACACCAATTTGCATCCCATTGCTTTTTAATTTTGTAACAGCTTCATAATTTCCCATGTTTTGTTTTCTCAAGTGCCTCCATCTCTATTCTTATAGCTTCTCTCCATTTCTCATTGGATAAGCCTTAGATAAGGTATTAGGAATTGGGATAACATTTAATTTGCTAAGAAACTTCTGTGAGATGAAGAAAATCTATGAAAAGACACTGATTTGACCAATGAATATCTTGGATATTTAATGCACTCTCTTATCCCTTTTCTATAGGAAATAGGTAAATCATAAATAGATAAAATAAGAGAGGAAATTGGATTTGTACATACCTCATTTTTAGGAGTAGGATTTGCATCATGAAGGCATTCTTTACATTAAACTGCTGTAAAATCTAATTGAAAATTGCAGCCAAGGACAATAGAAACCCCATTGTACTCATTGTAGCCACCAGTGCAAATATTTTTTGATAGTCTACTTTATAGGTTTGTGTGTAGCCCTTTGCAATTAACCTTGCCTTGTATCTTTCTAGAGATCAATCTGACTTGTATTTCACTATAAACACCCATTTGCATCCCATTGCTTTTTTATTTTGTGGCAGTTTCATAATTTCTCATGTTTATGTTTTCTCAAGTGTCTCCATCTCTATTCTTATAGCTTCTCTCCATTTCTCATTGGATAAAGCCTTAGATAAGGTATTAGGAATTGGGATAACATTTAATTTACTAAGAAGCTTATGTGAGATGAAGAAAATCTATGAAAAGACACTGTTTTGGCCCATGAATATCTTGGATATTTAATGCACTCTCTTATCCCTTTTCTATAGGAAATAGGTAAATCATAAATAGATAAAATAAGAGAGGAAATTGGATTCATACATACCTCATTTTCAGGAGTAGGATTTGAGTTTTGAACTTGCATAGAATCAGATTCTAGGGGAGATAATTCAGGTTGTAGGGGCGGCTCATGTGATAATGATCTAGATTGAGATGAGTAAGGCCCTGAGCTGAGTAAGTCAAGAAAGAGTAGATCTTGTCTTATCTTCCTCCGTAGCCTTCCTCAAAAATGACATCAACAGAGATACAAAATTTTCGTGTAGGTGGATGATAACACCTAAGTAAGGAATCTTGGTGGTGGAATGAGAAAATACAAGAGAAAGTGAAGGAAAAACGAATAGCTTATAAGGAATTATATATTTGTAAGAACGAGAAAAATTAAAAAAATATACAATAGCCAAGAAAGAAATTAAGAAAGTAGTGAGTGAAGCAAAGAATGAAACATTGAACGATTATATAAAAAATTGGATAAAAAAAGGGGAAAGAGACATTTATAGAATAGCTAAAGTGAGAGAAAGGAAAATAAGAGATTTTATCCAAATAAAATATATTAAAAATGAATGTAATAGGGTATTAGTAAACGATGGAGAAATAAAAGAGCGGTGGAAGAGGTATTTTCATCAACTTTTTAATGAAGGTTTAGGTGACCAACTTAACTTAGATAATTTAAGTAGGTCAAATGAGCATAGAAATTTTAATTTTTATCGTAAATTCAAACTTCAGAAGTAGAACAAACTTTAAATGAGATGCACAATGGAAAAGCCCTTGGAACAGATGATATTCCGATAGAGGTATGGAAGTACCTAGGGAAACAAGGTATTGAATGATTTACAAAATTATTAACATGATATTAAAAATAAAAAAATGTCTGATCAATGGAGGATAAGTACTCTAGTTCCCTTATATAAGAACAAGGGAGACATATAAAATTGTGCAAACTATAAGGCTATTAAATAAATGAGTAATACTATGAAACTTTGGGAAAAAGTAATAGAAAAAAGATTATAGAAGGAGGCCCAGTGACTGAAAATCAATTTGGGTTTATGCCTAGAAAGTCGATAATAGAAGTTATACATCTTCTTAGACAATTAATTAAAAAAATATAAGGAGCAATAACAAGATCTACACATGATATTCGTTGACGAAAAAACTTATGATAGAGTCCTAAGAGAAATTATATGGAGAATTCTAGAAAAGAGAGGTGTTAGCTTAACATATATTGAACTAATTGAGGATATGTACGAGAATGTAACGACCATAGTAAAGATTTCAGGCGAAGTAACTGAAGCATTTCCAATAAAGATAGGGTTACATCAAGGATCAGCTCTAAGTCTCTATCTTTTTATACTAATTATGGACGAACTCATTGTGCACATTCAAGACACAGTACCGTGATGCATGTTGTTTGCAGATGATATTATTTTGGTGGATGAAACACGTGAATAAGTAAATGCTAAACTAGAAACTTGGCGGGAAACACTCAAAGTGAAAGGTTTTAAGCTTAGTAAATTAAAGATAGAATATATGGAATTTAAGTTTAGCAATAATAGAAGTAATGAGACAATTATTAAGATAGGAGAGGACGAGTTGCCCGAAACTGAGAGATTTAAATATTTAGGATCATTTTTGCAAAACGATAGAGCGATTGAGAAAAATGTCTTATGTAGAATATAAGCAGGATGATTGAAATTGAGGGGAGCGTCGAGTGTTTTATGCGACCGTAAAGTATCTCTTAAACTTAAAGGTAAGTTTTATAAAATCGCAGTTAGACCTGTTATGTTATATGGAGCTGAATGTTGGGTTATGACTGAGAGTTGCAGAGATGAGGATGTTAAGGTAGATGTGTGGACATACGAGGATGGACAAAATAAGAAATGAGAGCATTAGAGAGAAAGTCGGAGTTGCATTTATTGAGGAAAAATTCCGAGAGACACGTTTAAGATGATATGGACATATAACAACCAATAAATGCTCCAGTTTGGCGATGTGAAACTATGATAAACATGCATATCAAACGAGGAAGAGAAAGACCAAAAAAGACTTGGTTAGCAACAATAAAACAAGATAAAATTTATTTAAATATAGATGATGATATAGTAGGAGATAGAACTCAATGGCGTAGAAGTATTCATACAGCCAACCCCACCTAGTGGGATAAGGCTTGGTTGTTGTTGTTGTTGTTGTTTGTTGTTGGATGATAACACTTGTAGCTGTTTTGTGTTGGAGAATAACCGACAAACACACACTTGATTGCTCGTTGATTTAATTTACCTCAGTCGTGGCTAGACACATGAACAAAAGCAGGACAATCAAAGACTCGAGGAGTGAGATTATTTGTGGTTCAAATATTAGGATAAAACTGTGAGCGCACTTGCATAGGAGTTTGATTTCTCAAAACTTTGGAGGGTAGTCGGTTTATAATGTAGGTTGTAGTAAGGACGGCTCCCCCAATATGATTTTGGAACTTGGTTTTGGAAGAGCATAACATGGGTTGTGGCAAGTAAGTATCCATTTTTCCTCTGAGCAATCACATTCTGTTGAGGAGTATGTGTGCAAGGTGACTCTTGAATTATATCTTGTAGAAAATATGGTGAAAGAAATTGGTTAAAATATCTTTGGTTATCAGATCGAAACCTTTTTACTTTAACACCAAATTGGTTATGTATCATGGCAATAAAGTTTGGAAGGATAGTAGCAACATCATATTTATGTTTTAGAAGGAAAATCCATGAGACTCTAGTGCAATCATTAATGAAAGAAACAAACTACTCAACTCTTGTAATATTAGGAATTCTAGAAGAGCCCCATATATCAGTGTGAATTAAATAAAAAGGGAAAGAACTTCTATTGCTACTAATTAGAAAGGAAACCTTTTATGTTTGGCAGATTCACATACCTCAATGAAAATCTTCAATCTTAATATTATTAAATAAGGAAAGGAACATTATCTTTAAAGTAGTAAATGAAGGATGACCAAGTCGAAAATGTTAACGCCAAATGAGATTATTATTCGAAACAAACAAGTAAGACTTTGAGAAAACATGTTTGACTGTAGTTTCGTATGTGTTTGATACATTGAGATAATAGAGACCATTCTTTTGCAAGTCCAATCCTCTTCCCCGAAACTTGATCCTGAAATACATAATGAGAGGGATAAAACAAGACATTACAATTCATATCACAAGTTAGTTTGTGAATAGACAAGAGACTAGTGGACAATTTCAAAACATGAAGTTAACTTTTAATAACAAGGATGGACTCAATTGAATGTGACCAACACCAACACCAACCACAATAACAATAATTTTTCTATTGCTCATACGAGGTGATATGTTATAAAATGGATTATGAAAGGTGTCATGTGATCGATAGCTCCTAATTTAATAACCCAAGAGTCTTGTATAAATCGGTATGAGGCATGCAATCCATGAGAAAGAAACTTATAAACAAGAGTCATTAGGCTCTAAATTTGTTTTTGCAATCTTAGACTTCATAGAATATAAAAAATATCAGCTATGAAGGTTGACACAATAGGAAGAAGAGAAAAAAAAATATTGACAATGAAGGCCAACAATAAATCGATAATGAAAGCAAAAAAAAAAAGCAAAGAAAACTTTGCAATGAATGCCAAAAAAAATGAAAATTTCATAGGCACAAAACCCTAGAGCTCTGATACTATGTCAAGAAATGCGGAATGAAATTCTCACTTTGATATATTATTATATATAATAATGGGTATATATATACAATGTACATTGATTATGTATAGAAATTGAAAAAATAGAAAAGAATTAATTAAAATATTATATTCCTAAATTAAGGGATTCCCAATATCAAAGAATTTCCATGATAAGAGATTTCCTGTATAAAGAGATTTTCATTATCAACTATTCTAAAATAGTTGTTAACTTTCCAACACGTTTCAAACGACTAAGGCAACTAGGTAACCCCTGTGTCTTTAGATGCCATTATCACCTTCACATGAACCTTGGAAAAAGACAGCATGAATTTCATTTTATGATTATTCCAAACTAAACTGAATCCATGATTCTATTTTTTTAGTGGTGGACCATTTTCAAAGATGACATATTTTATATCATATAATTAAACCAACAGTACATCCTAGATAACCATTTCTTTAGGGGAGAAATTAGATTGCAAGAGTTGCCTATATCTATAGTATCTATTGGAGCAATCGGTGTACCCTTAGGTTTTGATGTTTGGCCAAAGGGTTTAAGTTAGAGTTTGCATCTGTATTTGATATGCGCTATTGAGTGTGCAGGTGACAGGTGTAAACGAAAGTCCAAGTGTGATCTTGGCAAAGATGAAGTCCAAGCATTGGAGTCTTGGCGGCGTAAGTCCAAGCTTGAGGCTTGGCTGTGTAAGTCCAATTGTGACTTGGAAAATGAAGATGCAACAACAAGGATAAGGCTGAATGAAGCTCTTGAAGGCAAAACGTGAAGAATGGGAAAACATCCGAGGGACCCAAGGTTGATGGAGGAGGTTAGAAGACAAGGTCAAGGTTGTGCTGGCAAAGGAAGATCCGACAATAAGGACAAGGCCAGAGGAAGCTCTTGAAGGCAAGACGTGAAAGATGGGAAAGCATTCGAGGGGCGCAAGGTTGGTGGAGGAGGCTAGAAGGGAAGGTCAATGTTGTGTGGGTGAGGATGAGTGCATGAGTAATTGTACTCAAGGGTAAAACCCTAAATTAGGATTTACCAGTCGACTGGTATATATCTCAGTCAACTAGTGGTTGAGAACTAGCAAACTCGGAATGTGATTCCAGGGTTTGTGGTTCTAGGGTTACCAGTCGATGGTAAAGTTATCAGTTTACTGGAAGCGAACAGAATGCTTTGTTCGTTCAGGCCATGAAGACCAGTCGACAGATCTATGGTGAGTAGTCGACTGGAATTGTGTCATTGGATTGTAACGGTCGAATTTCACAAAGGCTAGTCGACTGGTAAGTATGACAGTTGACTGGTGGCAGAAACTCAGCTTGTGTGTTTCCTCCCAAGTTCTATGTAATGGAACTCATATTAGCTGGCTTTAACGATGAAATTAAGTGTGGTTAACCCCTAATAGAGTCTCCAAAGCTCAGAGCAATCTAAGAGTTCTTGATTGGGTTTATGATGAGGTTTCTCCACCGACAAGAAGGATTTAGCTAGTCAGAGTTTTGGGGACTAATCCATCGACGGATTGAGGGATCGTGCACCTTACAAACAACTGTGGAGTAGGAGCATCATCTCTGAACTACGTAAACAAACGTGTTAGAATTTGTTTTCTTTCTTCTTGTCTCTAGGGTTAGCTTTCAAATTTGGTTGTGTATTTCTGCTGCGCTAACAAGTTTAGGAAAGCGAACGAAGTGGGTGACCGTCTATTCACCCCTCTAGCTGGTGATCAAGGTCCCAACAATTAGCATCAGAGCAAGGAGCGCTCTTGAAGGACTAACCACCGAAAAAAGCAAGCGCTAGAGGAAGAAGGCAATGATTTTTAGAAACGTCTGATACCAACAAGTGGTATTGTAATGGAATCGGAAGGAGTACTAGAATGGGACATCTGAATTTCACCTCTATACAAGTGCGAAGACTTCGAGTATGAGAGGAAGCGCTTAAAGACATGGTTCCAAATGGATTAGAACCATTGGATAACGTTGGAGGAACCTTTTGAAGCTTTGATGGACAAGAAGGAAAATCGGCTCTGACCATGGTATTGGACCAAGGAGTAAAGGGAACAATCGGAGGTAAACACGGAGGTAACAAAATTTTTGATAAATTTATTACCTCCTAATGTGTTATCTCGTATAGGTGAGTATAAGTCCCCTCGGATGGGTCTAGTGGCTAGCGCATGAGGTGTTGCCACCATGAGGTCTGGGGTTCGAATTTCGGCAAAGTCGAGGTAAATGCCTCCCTTATGCGCTAGTCACTATTCCAAAAGCTAGTAGCCGCCCGTGATTTACCTCCTCCGTGTTACCCTGGGACGGGTCGGCGGGGGCGCTGGAGGCGAGCGTATTCGCCTTTTGCCACCATTGTATAGGTGAGTATAAGTGTGCTCATGAGTTATGGAGCAAAGTGATTACTCTTCATAGAAATCTTACACTAATCCAACAAGTGGAGGAGCTCAAGGAGAAGAGCTCATTGATCCAAGAGGAGGACCAATCGGATGTTGAAACGTGCTCAACATCAGAAGAGGAGACAGAAGTGGAATTGCCCACATCTTCGAGAGAAGAAAAAAACGAGCAATATGAGATAGTGATCTTGGAAGCTTAACTCTCAACCACCTCTATCGAGAAGAGTGGTAAGGCCTATATCAAATGCTTTGAATGTGGAGAGAT
The DNA here is from genome assembly GCF_018446385.1 of Zingiber officinale. Lineage (NCBI taxonomy): Eukaryota > Viridiplantae > Streptophyta > Magnoliopsida > Zingiberales > Zingiberaceae > Zingiber > Zingiber officinale. Next base: position 108,680,713 of record NC_055995.1, on the reverse strand, counting down.
GAGACACTACAAGAGTAGGTGCTCATTGCTCAAAAAGGTAAAGGAGGTAAATCCTAAACTCAATAAGGTTAATTTAGAAACTAATGTGAGTTGTAGGAATGGAGCCAAGAAGAAGTGTCACATCATATGTTTCATGTGTGGTGAGCGGAGTCACTACCAAATTAAGAAGCTCACCCAATTGAAGAAATGGAGGCTAAGTCTAGGGAGAGCTTTAAAGGTAAAGGGGAAGGTAAATCCTAATTTAAAGTTTAATTCAAATTCAAATTCCTCCATGCATATTAGAAATAATGTTGTTTATTTGCCCATGCATAATTATGATTTTAGATATAACGATGGGAATAGGGTTAATATGGTTGATAACCCTAGGAAATTAAATTCAAAGGTTAGACCTAAAAAAAATAACCCACTTTGCCTAAGGAGAGTAAGGTGGTGGAAAATCTAGGCATTAATCCCAAGAAGGGGAGACACATGCCTAGGAAGGTGAGTAGGTTTAGGAATGCCCATGGTAGACAAGTCGATTCTAAGGTTAAAAACCTAGAATTGGAAAATCAAGCCTTAAGGGAAATGCTTGATAGGGTAGAAAAATTCCTAAGATCATTGTTGGATCTAAAGGACTCGATAAGATTTTAGGTAGTCAAAAACTTAAAAGTGATAGATTGAGTTTGGGCCAAAGAAAGGCCACATGCAATGATTTCACGTGCTAATGGCAAGGGAGTTAAAGAAAAGATATATATAAGGGTTGCATATAACTATGGTAAGGAGAAACTAACCAAAGACAAGGTGTCTAAGGTTAAGAGAGTAAAGTAGTTAGGTCAATTGTCACCCGAGATGCATCATTATGGTCTAGTCATAATAGATGAGTCAGCTAGGAAGGTGGCTAGGGTTAAGAGCTATAGGAGGAGCTCAAAGAGTCAATTTGGGATCCATGGTCAATGGATCTCAAGTGGACCTTGCTTGGGATTCTAGATGAGTCATAAAATGTGCCAAAGGGTTTAGAGATGGATTTGAGTCTCTAAACTAGTTGGTTTGCATAATTAGGATGAGATTCATGCATGAAAATATGACATGAGATTCATATTGCATGAAAATTGGTTTTAGATGTATAGATGTTATATAAACTAATGCTAGAAATGCATTATGATTTAATATAAGTGGATATATCAAGAGGAAATCAAAACTAAGACTTTAAAGTGTTCAATTTAACGATTTAGGTAGTTTTAGATTTTTTTGTCTATCTTGGGATCCATGATGAATTAATTTTTAATTCTATTTTTTTCAAGTAGAAAATGGTAAAATAGACTAATCTATAAAATTTGAGATTTTTTTGGAGGTTTAGGGAATTTCCAGTGCATTTTTTAAATTGGGTTCAGAAATGGATTTATGTTGAAATTTTGGTGTCGGTTGACTGCTATCAGAAACTAATCGACTGGTATTACTGTTCATCGAACATAGAATGACTTCCTGAGGTTAATTTGATAAGGGCAGTCGAGTGAGGCAGTCTGAAATTGTTTTCAGCAATAGGAAATGATCAAAAGGATGATATATGTGTATGTAATCATATGGGGGATTATACATGATGATTATTGTCCTTAGAAGTATAAGAGTCCAATAATTAGGATATTGTTGAAACTCTTTTTTAATGTATGACAAAGGAGGAGAAATTTAGATTTAAGTGGGAAATCTAAATATCTTTACAAGGAATCCTAGCTTAAGGGGGAGCTTAGATGAAGGGGGAGCTAAGGATTAGGTTCCATTGCATATGCATGAGTAGATTGCATATTTATTTACATATTATTGAATCGTAAAGACGCTAGAGGGGGTGAATAGCGTTCGTTGCTTTTTTCTAAAATCGAGATTACGCAGCAGAAAAGAAACACAAAAATACAAACGCTAACATAAGTAGTTTTACTTGGTTCAAAGCCTTCGACGACTCTCATTCCAAGGTCCGTACTCATTTTGTGCTTTCGTTGGACAATCACTATCAGTTCGAAAATGAGTTACAAACTTTAAGTACACGTACTATAAAATGGAAGATTACTAACAAGAAGAAAGTAGGAATAGAAGTCCTTAATCGTAGGTTGTCGGAGCAGCGAGTAACACGCAAGAACGAAAGTCATAGCAATTGTTGTGTTGAAGCTGTTGGTCGAAGGCTGCTTTTATAGCTCCATCCGGGCGCTTGGATCCCTTCCCGGACGCCTAGACTGTGCTAACGTGGCGAGCTCCCGTTGAACCTTCATCCTCGAAGATTATCCATCTCCGAGCGCCCGGACCCCCTCTGGGCACCTGGATCTTTGACGTGGGTTCGGCCGGTTGTCGCGCATCAACTCAGCTTTTGGATGAGTTTTCTGGTTCAGGCACCTGGACCAACTCCGGGCGCTCGGATTGCTCGGGTGCCTGGCCAAGCATCCGTCCAAGCGAAGCTGGTCCGGGCGCCCAGATCAACCCTGCGTGCTCGGAGTTTGGGTGCTCGGATCCCTTCCAAGCGCCTGGACAACTTTTTTTTAGCCTTCTCTTTTCCGTAAAAAAGAGTTAGTCCAGACAGTCAAAATATGGTTATCGTACAAAACAAAGCTAGCTCAATAAGGCAGTAGTAATTATATCATTTCTCCCCGAGACCAGGATCTAGTCAAGGTTTCAGCTTAGGTTTTCCAAATGGACCTAAGTTGGACCGACGCCTACTGTTCCCTCAATCGGGAACGCGTCTTTACTGGATCTCTCTTCCAGTTGCTTACCAATTGCAGTCACTTGATTTGCTTTTAACTCAGTAAGTCTTCCCGTCAGTTGTCAGGTCCGCAAACCTATTGAATTTCGGCCGGTTGTAAGGTCTGCGAACCCAATCGTCCTTGACCTTTCTGGACTTCGCACTAGCTATCAGGTCTCGTAGACCTAGCTGGATTTCTAGACCCGTCAACTGCACACGTGATAAAACAATTAGACCACAAACACTCTAACTTTAATCCACGTGTCATTCATCAAAGTCTGAGTTAGATTAACAGTGCATATTGCACCAACACATATTATTGCATTATTTGTTTCCCTTACTGAAATGGTTGTCAAATATCAAAAAGGGGGAGAATTGTTGGAACAATTGATGTACTCTTAGGTTTTGATGTTTGGGTAAAAGGTTTAAGTTAAGGTTTGCATCTGTATTTGATATACGCTATTGAGTGTGCAGGTGACAGGTGCAAAGGAAAGTCCAAATGAGATCTTAGCAAAGGTGAAGTCCAAGCACGGGAGTCTTGGCGGTGTAAGTCCAAGCTTGACGCTTGGTCGTATAAATCCTAGTGTGACTTGGCAAAGGAAGATCCGACAGCAAGAACAAGACTTAAGGAAGCTCTTGAAGGCAAGACGTAAAGGATGGGGAAGCATCCGAGCGACGCAAGGCTGATGGAGGAGACTAGAAGACAAGGCCAAGGTTGTGTACTTGTGTTGGCAAAGGAAGACCCGACAAAAAAAATAAGACCAAGAAAACTCTTGAAGGCAAGGCGTGAAGGATGGGGAAGCATTCGAAGGGCGCAAGGCTGATAGAGGAGGCTAGAAGGTAAGGTTAAGGTTGTATGGGCGAAGACGAGTGTATGAGTGATTGTACTCAGGGGTAAAATCCTAAGTTAGGATTTACTAGTCGACTGGTAAAGTTATAGTGCTCAGGTCATGAAGACCAATTGACTGATCCATGGTGAGCAGCCGCCTACAATCGTGTCATTGGGTTGTAACGTTCGAATTCCACAGAGGCCAGTTGACTGGTAAGTATGGCAGTCGATTGGTGACGGAAACACAGTTTGGGTGTTTCCTCCCAAGTTCTATATAATGGAACTCGGATTAGCTGTGGCTTTGGCGACGAAATTAGAGGTGGTTAACGCCTAATAGAATCTCCAAAGCTCAGAGCAATCTAAGAGTTCTTGATTGAGTTTGTGGTGAGATTTCTCCACTGACAAGGAGGATTGAGCTAGCTGAAGTTCCGGGAACTAATCCACTAACGGATTGAGGGATCGTCCATCTTACGGACAGTCGTGGAGTAGGAGCATCATTTTTAAACCACGTAAACAAACGTGTTAGGGTTTGTTTTCTTTCTTCTTGTCTCTAGGGTTAGTTTTCATATTTGGTTGTGTGTATTTTTACTGCACTAACAAGTGTAGGAAAGTGAACAAAGTGCCTCTCCGGTGATCAAGGTCCCAACAGTATCATGTAGCAACACGTGAACTTTATTAGCTATTTTTTGGAAAACCCTAGAAACTATTCTAGACCCAACTTAAGTCATCATTTGCCTTCCATTCATAGTCTGATGGAGAAATTGAGGACGTCAATCGCAATTTAGGGGTTTTATATCTACAACAACAACGCCTTATCTCATTCGGTGGGTCGGTGGATTTTTAAATGTCTATTAGGAGAAAAATTAGGGATTTATTATTTGCAAATTTTCTGAATTCTCTTTCAATAATTTTGTAAGCTGGTCATGGTCGTAGTCTAGTCGAAGTTGTGTATGAGTCTAAAGCTCGTCAATTTGTAGACCTAATTCCTTTACCTACTAATTATTGATGTGATTCCTTTGCCAAATTTACTAAATAATGAAGCATATAAAATTCTAGTAAATGCACACTGTAAGTTCAAGGAGTACAATGTTAGGATCAAAAAAAGCAATTTACTCACCTCAAGTAGAATCGACGATCAAATGAGGTCAAAGTCCTAGACGAACTTCTACAGAACAACCAAAAGAACGATTGAGATGGAACTCAATACCACTTTAACTACAATAATTCCTAAGATCAAACCATACTCTAAATTACTGGATCTAATCTTGATCCATTTAACACAACACATATTAAAGTGAAACCCTAATTTATCAAAACAGCCCTAAAACTCTTAAATTAGCCAATAAAGCATACCCATTACAGGGGACGATTAGGACCTCATGATCCAATGTCCTAGCACATGGAGGAAGGAATATGAGATTTACCCATTACTAAGCAAATCAACATACATTAAGATGACTGGCAAACTGTGAATACACCACTACAAGGAAGAGCGATAACCGATAGCTTACTCATCCAATGTTCAAATCTGGATGTAGAGATCGATCCAAGCCATGTCAGGAGCAATATTGCTAGGAGCAATTTGAAAGCAAGAAGTTCAGGATCTATCTAGCAATTAACCATCATGATCAAATAGGAATGAGGAAAACTTCCCTAGCTTAATCAGTTTCCCAATGACTTTCTATCAATATATCTACTGGACCTGATCAAGAAATCTGCTTAAACCTTAAATCTTCAATCAAGAGGGATCTAAATGGAATCAAGATCAAAAATAGGCTACTTAGTTGTTCAACATCATCAACTGTGCTAATACTTGTAGCTGATAAAAATCGGACTAAACCTAAGAAAGCCTGATTCAACTTCAAATTGGTCAAACTAAGTATAAATTGAGCTCTATTTGAACCCACATGACCCTACTCACAATACACTACATACTAGACTTCAAAGGATCCTGTTGAGCAGGTAGAAGTTAGATGTTGGTTTGGTTTAGCTCATTTATTGCTAAAATTTAGAATGAATCGCATTTTAAAATTTAAATGAAATCAAAATATGATATATATATATAATAGAAGGACAAGATTGATAGATCTTTTTCTAATTTTCATATATATTGCTTTTGTTCAATTATGGTAGAAAACTCACTTTTACATGTGATGAAGATTAAATATGAGTATAGTTTTCTTTTTTCATTTCAAATTATTTCTGATTTCTGATTTTTTTTATCTTTAATGAGTAAAGTTTTAAAAAAATTACTTTACTCTTTCCTTCTACCAATTGAAACGATTAGATGAAAAATATTTCATAATTTTTTCCTATCTCTTAGTTTCCAAAGATAAAGCCTCATAATGGCATATGACTCCATGTTATGTTTCATTCTGGAATATGTTACGGTAGACATCTACTTTGATGGTTAGGTGAGAGTTGCTATAAAATTGCAGTTACATGTTGGCGGAATGATGCTCCTAAGTGGTTTTCAAGATTGATTATGCGACAATGCTCATAAGCGGTTCCATTTGATCATATGTTGCTTTTAGGATGTTTTAATGTGTTTGACAAAGGGTCTAAGTTAGGCTTGTCTGTTATGTGATATTGCTATAAAATTGCAGTTACATGTTGGCGGAATGATGCTCCTAAGTGGTTTTCAAGATTGATTATGCGACAATGCTCATAAGCGGTTCGATTTGATCATATGTTGCTTTTAGGATGTTTTAATGTGTTTGACAAAGGGTCTAAGTTAGGCTTGTCTGTTATGTGATATTGATATACGATCCAAACATTGCAAATGGAGCTCGTGACTTGATGCCAAGTTCTGTTGGTTGAACACTTCAAAGCAGGGTCTCTCTAGTCAAATGATTAAAGACTTGGAAGCGAGACCTTTGGGCAACTGGTGATGACCTAAAACATACAGCTTTAGGGAACACAGTCACCAATGATGTGGAGGTTGAAGACCTGGATTATGGGCACTTTGGGCATGCGAAGACCTAGAGCGTGGAGCTTTGGTTAACATCATTGAGGATACTTTGAGCAACATCATCTAGGATAATGTGGATGTTGATGCTTTTGGGTATGAAACTGTAATATGCAGTTCATGCTTTTGGGTAACATCATTAGGGGTTAATGTGGGTAAACTAGTTAGGGGATACTTAGTTGGCTTACATAGTCTTCAATAAAGGAGCAATAGATTTCTGTTGTAGTCCGCGATTGAGCTTAATCTTAGAATTTTGCATGGGCTTACAAAGGCATAAGACTAGTGAAGTCGAGATCTTTAAGCAATTTGAGTTGGTTGGAGGTGATCCTGGTCAACTGGAGTGTTGAGTCAACTATTGAGTAGATTATAAACTCTTTGTTTAAAAATAGAATGCTCTCTGTTGAGCTTGATAACTGAACTTGTGCTTGAGTCCACTCAATAGGGACCTAATCAATTGAACTTTTTGCTGTTGGCTTCCACATACTGAGCTAACACGTGGATTTCTAAAGTTGAAAGTTGTGTCTACCAATGCTTGGATTCTTTGTTTATGCAATCCTATACCAATGCTCATTTTAACAACCATCCTTATAAAGTTAAGTAGTTAATTTTAAGTGATGATTGATGATTTTTAGCTCTAGACATGGGTATTCTCTGTTATTAACCAAAAAGGAGACCTTTTCATCCTACTTTTTCTTAGGAATACCAAGGTAAAGAGATAATGATCCTTCTTAGGGATATCAAGTTCTCACATTGACTTGTAATCCTTACAAGAGAAAAAAATTCAATGGTTCATTACTGCATTAGAAAGCCAAGAGTTTGTACCAATCAACTATTCATAGTGATGAATGAATAATTAGTTCTTGGTTGGATGCTGGACGGATATGACTATTTTTACATTATTTAATACCTTTGTGCATTTGATTTTACAATTTCATTCAAGGGTTTAAAAAACTTGTGGTTGAGCTGCAATGTTGTGAATGAGGCAGGTAGATACTATGCTTTATTACAGTGAACTTTCAATATAAACTTTGTAAGGATATTTCTGCATTTTTTTTTTTAATCAAAAAGGTCGACCAAAGGAGCTGCTTTTTGCACTGTTGTTTAGAGATCAAACCCACAGTATTAACCTTATTGAATGGTGTTTTAGCCACTAGGGGAATTATGAATTGATAATATCTTAAACAAGTTGATGACCTGTGTATTTCGTGCTAGTTGTGAAAATATATAAGAAAATTATTTTACCACAAGATTTAGAATTCTTTTTAGAATTTTAATATTATCACTTGTTGAGCTTATAATTTGTACTATTTTTATCTCCCAGATTTAATATTTTGAAATAATCTTTCAAATTTATTATGTCTTATTTTTTAAAACACTGAAATAATATGGACTCAAAAAAATATTTTTACATGTAGAATTGAGTAGAATATAGACTTAGAGAGCATGTAAATTATATCTAAATTCTAGGAATTCTTAATTAAAAAATAGTATACAAAAAGTAGTTTTTCTATAAATAATTTTAGTTTTAATAATAATTGAAAAAAATATTTATTTGTCATAAATCAAAGAAATACAGTATGCAATTAAATCACAATAATAAAATATAAATTTAAAACATCTTAATCAAATTAAAATTAATAGGAGGTCAAATCTATGGACAAGATATCCATGGATAAATATGACCATAAAGAAAAACTATTAGGATTGAGTATAAGAGCATCCACAATGGGAGCTCTCTTGAGCTCCCATCAAGGGAAAATGGGAGCTCTATGGGGAGCGCTCTTTTTTTTTCAAAAAAAATTAAAATTATTTAAGTTATTTGATGTGGCATTGTGGGGGCCACATAAAACCCTTACAAGGCCCCTTACAAGGGATCCTACCGTTGGAGATGCCCTAAGTTCCTGAAGTCCCCATTTAATTAGCAACCATGATGACACATCACATACATTAATTGTATGCTAAAGGACACATGGCCAATTAGATGATAATAATCAATGTAGGCGTCTTCAATTGAATCTTAAGTTTATACATTATAACAAAGTAGGAAGCCTAATTGTTCACATAGCCTTTACTATCTAGCTATATATATATTTGTTACTTGCATATGTTGCTCATGCATGTTATGATTCTATGAACAAGGGATCATGGCATCCATCATACTTCATAAAATTACCATTATTGCAAATTTACAGTGTCGGGTGCTAGAACAGATAAAATTAAAATACTGTCTTTAATCAATTTCCAATAGATAAAAGAAAATGATAAGATGCTATATACATATTCAAGGACAATAGCTAGTTATATGATTATCTTAGATAAGTTGGATAATTTAGAGTAAAAGCTGTGAAAATAGAGGGAAACAGAAGCGAACTTTAGTTAATGAAATTAAAAATGTTTTAAGAGATTCGAAAGTATTGCACGCATAGATTTAATAACCGGATAAGCTTCAATTTGTAGAAACCAATGTAGCCACTTCTTGTTAAGATGGATATATATTGGTTTCTTGTGATACTTTTTTTTTCTTGGCGTCAATGTTTTTTTATTCTCGCATGTGGCCTTGAGAAGTTTTTTTACAGAATTTTTATGAAGATCTCTTTGAGGAGCTAAGCAAGTATGGGGAGATTGAAAGCCTTAACGTTTGTGACAATCTGGCCGATCACATGGTAATCAGCATTCAATGCTTATTTAATCTTATATTATTATAGAGAAAAATTGATCTACTTGTAATTTGAGGCACTGAATCCACTTTGTTGATGATAGAACTGTGTCTTACACTTTCTTGCATTTTCAGGTTGGTAATGTCTATGTTCAGTTTAGAGAGGAAGAGCATGCTGCAAATGCACTTCGCAACCTGACTGGAAGGTTTTATGCAGGTACTTTTATCCTTAGTACTACATTGCATGCTATTATTCATTTTCATTAAGCTTCTAGTTCACTACTTAATATTTAGCTATTATCCCGTCTTATTCCTTTTCCTATTCTAAAATGGAAATTCATGTCGCTTGATATCCAATTATTGTAGGTTTCTGTCTTCTCACTGGTTTTTCTATGTTGCAGGGCGCCCAATTATTGTAGATTTCTCTCCTGTTACTGATTTCCGAGAGGCTACATGTAGGCAATATGAAGAAAACACCTGCAATCGAGGTGGATATTGCAATTTTATGCATTTGAAACAAATTAGCAGGTATTTCATTCTGTTGTCTGATAATTTCTAGAATTTTAGTTGTTTTTGTGATGTTTTCTCTAATTGGCAGGGAATTGAGGCGGAAATTGTTTGGGGGAAGCAGGAGGCACCGCAGAAGTCATAGTAGAAGCAGAAGCCCTCATGGCCACCGTGGTTATGAAGATCGTCCTGTAAACCGTGGTCATGGTAGGCGTCATCCTGATAGGGATCAATACTCTGAAGAACGTATCAGAAAACCCAGGAGTCGTAGCCCAGGTCGTAGAAGGAACCGCAGTAGAAGCCCTGGAGGAAGAAGGAACAGAAGTCCTATTAGAGAAGGAAGTGCCGAGCGAAGGGCTAAAATTGAGCAATGGAACAGGGAAAGGGAACAGACCGAAGCTACTAGAAGGAACAGCGAATACACTCAAAACGGCCAGCAGAATAATGACTATCCTCATCAGGATCAAGAAAGTTGATTGATGGCTCAATGGTTCGTTACTTGCTTCTTTGATTTTGTTGATCGTCTTAGAGTAAGATTGCCTCTTCGTATAACTACTTGTTCACAAAAATATAGCTTACAGTCCATTTTCCACTGTGCAGGTGGTGTGCAGGTTCAAAGTCCTGTTCAGTGGAATATTTAAAAAGAAATTAAAAACCTCTCTAGAGAAATTCAAAACAATCACCTACTTACCTGCATTTGTTTGGTTTTATTTGGTTTAAAACTGCACCATTTAGGTAAATTGGCTTTTGCGGGGATGCCTAACATCCTATTCATCTATCGACCATTCGTTAATTATTTAGCCATTTCATATTTTTCTTGTTAGCCACTTTGCAGCATATATGCCAAATTTTCATTTGAATTCTTTAATTAATCATCATGCTTCAGGCCTACATTCTGTTAAAAGTATTTTTAAACTAAGGATGCACTTTGATTATTTTATAACTGCCACAAGGTACATGAATAATCAAAGAGCTTGCTCTCCGTTTTTGTCAGGTAGGTTTTTTTTTCCCGCTAGCCTTGTTCAATGATTGGACCTACAATGCCTGTTTCTTTGTTTGTTTTACATTTTTTTTTGGTTTTGTTTTGTTTTTTAGCTTCAATGAGCTTATGTTCTTTGCAAGTTTTGCAGGTCCAGGTGTTCCTGCCACAGCTTCAACTCATCCCTTTTTGCTTAATGAACTTAATTTTCAGGACGGGCGTGACTTGCGAATTGACCAGAATCTGCCTCGGCAAGGCGACTCGGTAGTGTGCTCTTTCGGAACTCTAGTACTTTGTAATGCTTTTACTTGTTGCAGGATGTGATGTAAAGACATAATCTACTTCTGTTTGGTGTTTGCAAGATATGCATAATGTTAAGTACAATTGTGATTTATCTGCACCAATTGCTGCATCTACTGCTTTTAGCTTTCCATGTTTGTATGTTTGTTTCCTTTTGAAAGCAGTTTATGGGGAGTACTTCTCTTGTTGGGCTGTGGAATGCATTTGAAATCTAACCAGCACTTCGGACGCTAGATAATTTTCAATTGAATTCTTCAAAGTTTGATTGCATTGAAAAAATTCTTTAGATTCAATTGTCAGATGGGTTAATGCATGAATTTGTTATAAATTTTTTAATTTTCTTTTAAATAAACCGTAGCTTATTATTATTTTTTTTTTTCATATCTAACCTAACGTTTATAATTGTTTATTAAATATAACATCTGTTTAATTTGTATTTCTATTATTAAAAAGGTCATATAATATACATTATGTAAAAAATCTACATAGATTACATAAAAAAACGTGGATTTCTTTCTCACATTAAAATGTTGACTATGTTGGTATGATTGATATTTTAAAATGTACTAGAGAGCGTGTGTACTAAGTACCTGCCTCTTTAAAATCTGAATTATTTAAATTGACACTCCCTCTTTAAAATCTGAATTATTTAAATTTTCGAGGATTTTTTTTTATCAAAAATTAATTTAAGTCTTTATATTAAATAGTTAAATACTAAGAATAAATATTACATTTAATTTTAATTCAAATGTTGTCTATAAATTAAGGATATATTGTAACGATTACCCTCAAAAATCTCTATTATAACGAATTCTTATTTATAAAATTAATTCTTCGCTTATAGTGTTTCAATTTTAAGATGTGAGATTAAAGAGAATTTTAAATTTCTAATTGATTAATGAAAAAAATTTTCAATAATACGTCGCAATTGAATCTCGAACTTAATATATCGAAAGAATCTTGAATTCTATATCTCTGATTGATGTGTTTGTAAAAATTATTAATAAATTAAAATTTTAAATTATTTTTTATATGAAAAAAATAATATTAACTTAATTTAATTTTAAGTTTCACTAAATTAATTGAGAGTTAGTTAGTAAAGGATCCAATGAAAATTTAGCAAATAAAAGATTTTAATATAATTTATAAATGTTAGGTTAGATATGGAAAAAAAAATATTAAAAAGGTAATGGACCAATGGAAATTAGTTGCCAATTGGATGTTGAAGTGGGACGATGATGGTTGATCTATGCCCAACTATCTGACCTAGCGGGGGTGTGGCAACACCTGCCCACTTTAGAGGGAAAGTCAGAGGGCGGCAACGTCTTTCGGCAAAGCTCTTAAGATGTTTAAATTGAAAGCAAAAGCAAAGTAACGATTATCATTACGAGTGGGAGAGATTCCAAACCTATAGATGATGCATTGATGCTCATATATAAATTTTTATAGATGCAAGCGAAGTAAGAAAACGGTGAAGATCGTGACTGGATCTTATGTGAAAATTGGGGATGTTTTAATTGTTTCAGTTATTTTTCAATCTAATTATCATTAATGATGATACCAGTCACTGCTTGAAAATTGTTGGCATAAACATAGAGCTCAAAAGACCGAGCTACATGGAGGGCTCAGGAGACTGAGCCAGACAGAGAGCTCGGGTGGTTGAGCCAGATAAGGAGCTTGAGAGGTCAAGTTGGTCGAAGAGTTTAAGAATTAATCCCTAAGTAGAGAGTTGTACTGAACTCATCCTAGGTATAATCGAAAACTTCCTGAAGTAAATAATTATAGTAAAAAAGTGATTATATTCATCCCAATATCTTTTACAGTTCATCCTCAGATTATGTGAAAAAAGATAAATTATAATATTAACTTTATAGCCGACCATCAAATGATTAAGGGGTGAAAAGAATTTTTTCCTGTGGGCATATCCGTTGGAAATTGATCCCTACCTCAAGGACGGATGCAGGAATGAAGGTGGGTTGGACTGATATTTAATTCCTATACATTAGAAATTTAGAGATCATAGTGGAAGACTTGGCCGTTGACATGGTGTTAAAGAGAGTGATGCCAACGGTGAGGTAGAGGCAGTCGATCCACAAGCACGACGTGAGGCCGTGCTCGAGCATCTCGCACAGGATCTCAAGCCACAGCTGCTTGCCTCCAACATATATGTAACTTGTAATGATACGTCGATGTGGAGGATACGTTGATTCGATCATGACAGCCACAACCGAAGGTGGCCATGTCGATGACTATGCCTATGAGGGAGAGGGTCTAGCCACGAAGAGAGTGGCCCCGTACAGAGGTTTACACGTGAGATGGTGGGACCAAGACTACGTATATGTGGAAGAGAATAAAAAGAAAAGAGAGAAGTAAATAAAAATTTTTATATAAAATTTTCAACTCATTTTAAATCTATTTAATCAAACTTAATTTGTTTTAGTCATAACCATCAAATAAAATCCAAATTAATCCAAATCTGAACTAACATAATCTTTATCTATGCGCTTACTCAATAGATTTTATTTGATCCCAATTTAATTTAAATTCAACACCTTCACTTCCTATTCGATTTATACTTAACAAAATTTATATAGATGATAATACAAAAGGGTTGGATTATAGTTTTGGATAGCCATACGCGTACATCCATCCCCATGAAAGGACAATATCAGAAGAAGTTCGAAGAGGCTACACACTTGGAAGAAAATAAAAATAAAAGAGAGGAGAAAATATATTTTCTTAAAACTTTATTAACTCGTATTAAATCAATGGAACCGATTTAATTCAATTAAATTGGGTCGGCCATAACTTTGTTAAAACAAATTCAAATCAATTTTGATTTGAGCCAACATATTTCTTATCTTTGCACCTACTCAATAAATTATATTTAACCCTAATTCAACTTTAAAGCATTATCTTCATTTTGTGTTCGATGGTTCAATTTATTTATTAAATACGATATTTGATTAATAGTAACAATAAATAATTATGAAAATTTTAAAAAATAATTTTAATAATGATCTCATATTAGAATTCAATATCTATTATTTAATTATTAATTTAAATTTTGATTAAATTTCTAACAGCTTGCCACGTGAGGGCTAACCTATAGCCTAGGACAACCCTCATGTGGCTTCATCTCTACCCTGCCTTATCCTAGTAAATCTGTCACCATCTGACCAACTAGACATCCCGTGAAAACTCTTGAATTAAACAATATAAGTATGACTTGCTTGCTTAGAATAAATTAATTAATATCATGGGGTATCATTAGTCCCCCCACTCCTCGTGTCAAGTACTAGATTCAACTTGCCCTCGAGGCAATGGTGCAGTGACAGTGTATTTTCATAGTTTTCTAAGCATCTAACGATCGAGTTCCAAGCTTGGTGAATTAACAAATGAATTTTTCTTAATAGACGATTGACTTAACGCTGGTGGACTAATGGATTATCCATTGTGAGTATTTCTCAATTTATCCTAGTGATCGATGGCAAACTTCCATGGGATTGGATCAATCATCTCAAGATTAGTCGGCGTAAACTGGATACATGATGCTAACTACCTTGATTCAATTGCCCCAGGGCTACATTACAGCGATTAGGCTCTTCAAGTGGTTAATTAGATATCCAAGGTTTGAATCTTAATGACGGCGCACTGTAGGGATTTTTCTCTAGTGGGATGACAAACTTAAGAAAGTTTGCCATTTGGATGAACATCTACGAGTTGGTCATAGATCATTCTACCTTAATTCTCTTTGCTTTACTCAGTATCATCCATGGCTATGGTGGCTACCATGGGATGGTCATGGTTCTTGCTACTTGCTCTAATTGATGCTCCACTGACAAATTTAACTTCTTGGATGATCCATGGTTATGGAACTCTCCATGAGCTAGCAATAGATCATTATGTCATGTGTTTCCTCAAATTTGTCATCTCCAAGCATGTGCCAATGTAAGATCTTCACTTTTTGTCAATATAAACCACAAACTGCAATTTTCCAAATTAAAAAGATAAAATGAATACAAATGCTAAAATTTTACATAAAATATGCTCATGAAATGTAATAAATATATACTAAATAAAATAAAAAAATATGTGCATAGTTCAGACACATCATACACCTAAGGGATCGTAAAGGATGAGGGGCGTTAGAGACAACGATACCTTGGTAGAAGATGCAAGCAAGCGAGAAGATGACATGGGAAGAGAGCTGACAGACTTGATACATCCAAGGTACAAGGAGCTACAAAAGAATACTCTAGTGGAGTGAAGACACATGGATAGTGAGCTGGAAGAGTTCAGAGCATCCGAAAGATGAAAACCCATGAGGAAACGTAGAGGTAAGCTGGTGAGATGAGTTGAGCGACTTGAATTCGGGATGGGAGTAGACTCAACCATAGGCTGACTCAAGCATAGTCGTCTGAGTCAAAAGGTTTAGGCGATCAAAATAAGAGTTTCGGTAGATCTGATCTTCCATTTGACCGAACTAGTCGGTTTGGTCAACCTATTCACAATTTATCCATTATTTATTTAGCATGATATCGTTGGATTCAGATTGAGCGATCGAAAGCCACATGGAAGCTGATCCAACAACGCAGATCAGATGTAAGCAATATCAGACGATCGGTGTGCAAGATCAAGTGATCAAATGCCACATAGGATGCAATCTAGAATATCCTAACTTTTCAGGTTTCAGTCGATATAAAGGGTAATCAGGCAATTAGAAATATGCCATGTCAGCAACAAGGCTAAGTGAAGACCTCCTCGTGGAAGAGATCAACCTACCATGTTAGTTGTTTTTGATCAATCGATAAGACTTTTTGATCGATCGAACATGTCATGTCAATACTTGACCAGAGACTATAAAAAGGAGGCGAGGAGCTCGTGTTTTCAACACCACACAACTACGATAAAAGTTGCATTCAAAGTTTATTATTTTTCTTTCTTCCGTGTATCTTGTTCTTAAATATCATAAGAAGTTTCTCTACCTGTGGCAAAGAGGAGAAGGATAGTGAACAAGCTACATGTACATAATGTTGATAGTTCTAAAGCATGAAAAATACATAAACACAAAAACTGTAAACTCACAGTGATCTCCCGTAGTAGATCTTGATCTTCACTTTTCGTACAAAAATGAAAAAAACTCATAGTGATATTTGGAGAAGAAGATCAGAGAAATCAAAAAATAACTTGCCATCGGAAGAACGATGACGAACGAATAAGAAAGCTCTTCAAGATTCCGCGAGCCAAATCCTTTTCTAATGGATGTTCTCCTCTTACATCTTGTACACACGGACTAACCCTGCACAAAGACCTTTCATGTATGGGGCAAACTCTTTCTCTTAGACTTTGCGCAAACCTTACACACAGCAAGCACCCGCAAGCTCCCCTTTTCTTTTTTGGATTGGATGCATATATATTAGAGGAAGATGACTCTTCCTCTCCTTTTATTAATAAAGGAATTAAATCGGCTAGAAGATGAAGAGGAATGGGTGCCCTTTCATCTTCTTAACTCCAACATCTTCAACTTATCCAAGTCAATTTATAAAGGTCATCTTGTCACAAAGACCATATAAGTCACATAGACTATATTGTAATCAAGTCACAAAGACCAAAGCAAAACACTAGTTAATCACAAAGACCAAATAAGAACTAGTTAGTCACAGAGACTAAATAAGAACATCCAATCCATAGTTTAGGGAAAATGGTTCGTGCGACAATAAGCACATTGAGCAATTATTATTAAGAAGATTGTTACACCTTACATAGATGCTCTATAGAACGAATCAGAGAATTCTCATAATGGCACATAGCCTCTCTCCTGACGATACATATCCATTATCGAGGAAACATCCAATCTCCCAATGGCACACAACTATTATCTTGGAGATATCTATGTTTTACTAGTTACTCAGATTAAATAATTTTATTTACATCAATATAAGCATCTCTAATCCCTCATAATGACTATTATGTCAAGAGCATATTCTGTTGGGACCAAAAGATGTCCACATATCTCCACAATGACATGATATTGTCCACTATAGGCCTAAGCCCTCATAGCTTTGCTCTTGGGCTCTCCCCAAAAGGTCTCATGCCAATGGAGATATCTTACATCCTTTTAACCCAATGATCTTTCTCAAATTTTTCCAATGTGGGACTTTGATTGAACCCCCAACAATTCTCCCCTCAAACGAAAGACCACAATAACTCTCATGGTTCGGGCCCCCCGCGAGCATCTGATCACCCTGACTTGCTCTGGGACTCCCCGCAAGCATCCGCACCCAGTCACTTTGACCTACTCCAGGCCTCCCCGCGAGCATTCAATCACCTTGACCTACTTCGGGCCTCCCTGTGAGCATCCGGTCACCCTGACCTACTCGCCTCCCCGCAAGTATTTGGTCACCCTGACCTTCTCCAGGACTCCCCGCAAGCATCCAGTCATACTGACATGCTCCGGGCCTCCCCGCAACCCCAACATATTCCATATTCAATATTCACAATCATTTCTATACATAACAGAAATGGGTTGATCATTGAATAACATCAAAAGATCTAAATATATTTAATTTTTCTTTTTAGTTAAAATTTATTCATTCTAATCAATCGCTTTCCTAATTATGCTTTATAGACTGAATCATCCATAGCCAATAAAAATCATGCTAAAGTAGCTGACACTAATTATAACTTCAAATAGACAGCTAAATAGTCACTTAGGGTAAAATTGAGATTAACTTATAATCTCAAGGGTCTCACACAGTAGAGAAACAGAGATCCATTCTCTTACTGCCCTTCTTGTCATCATAGCACATATGGTATGAATCACATATTATGATGTTATTCTCTTTACTAAAAAAGTGCATATTTTTCTCAAATTTTAACATCGTACATATTTCAATCTAGACATCTAATATCTAATCCTAAATTCAATATATAAATTCCAATATGACTTTAAGCAGATTCAGTAAATAGTGGGTGCATTTACTCCGATCATTACATAAATGATCTCATCTTGACACAATTATCAAGGTAACATTAACTTATAGGTATGTCTCTATTCACAGCTGCATAAGTTATCCCACAAGTAACAGTCTTACCTCTATTTATGTAACGCCCTGCCCCTTCCTGCTTAAGCTGACGGGGGTTACTTATCTTTTCTTCTTTAAAACAGCGGAAGTCTTATCTATAGTATATATTTTTTTTCTTTTTTTTTAAACTTTTCTTTTACTTTTCAAATCATCATCGCTAACTACCTATCATATGAGTCACATAACATGCTTAACATAAATTTAACCCATAATACTAAAGAGCATGATGAAGTGTCATAGAGTCATAAAAGAAACAACATGAACATAATTCTTATTAACTAAAAGCAAGTCTTTCTCTTTAGCCAAGTCACTACTACACACGTCCTCCTTGCCCCCTCCTGCTGCTCCCTTAGTACATCCATTCCTTGCCCTTATCTGTGGTACAAGGAAAGTAAGCTGTGAGCACTCAAGGCTCAGTAAGATCCTTTCCTACTCACAAAAACCGTATAGCATAAATAAAGCTTCAAGGCATAAAGCATAAAGATAACTCATCATATCATGTATAGAAGCATCATATCTTAACATAATCATATGGTATCATGGCATATCCTAATAAAGTCATAAAGTGCATTCTAGCATAACATAATCATGATCATAACATATCATAACATAATCATAAGGTTCCTCCTAACATAACATAACATAATCATAGGCATCATGATATATCGTAACATAATCATAATGTGTTATGCGAGATGACTTTCAAAAACATGATTCATGCAATAATATATGCAGCATGTCCTTTGAAAAACTTTTTACTTACATACTTAAACATAATCATAACATGGTTAGGGCCCCGGCTTGTACCACATACATAAATGCGCGCGTCCCATGTAGGTCCAAGGTAGCAAGTCTTGAACCCTACAATGCATACATACTAGGCCCGTTTCTTAGTCCATCGACCTAGGGGCACTTAGGAGCCCATCCCTAACGAGGCCCGTTTCTTAGTCCATCGACCCCGGGGCGCTTATGGAGCACACCCTTGGTACAAGCCATATAAAGTAAAGTAGCATGTCATGCATATCATATCATGGTTCTTATCATTTCTTGCACATCGTATTTCTTATCATATCATACCATATAGAATTTTGGGCACACAGCTCATCATAATGGTATGTAAACTTTGGGCACACAGCACATCATAAATACATGCATAGTTTGGGCACACAGCTCATCATAAATAGCATGTAAACTTGGGCACACAGCTCATCACATATATCATGCGTAAATTGGGCACACAGCTCATCATAAATAACACACAGCATAGCATAAGGGTTTCCATCATGTATAGATCATAAGTGTGCATAATTAAACATAGAAGCATAGCAATCTCATAAACATGGCATATAAGATACATGGGAAACATAATTAGATTTCTAACCCTAATGTCTTATAGTGGCCGAAACATATAGATTGGGTTTTAGGTAAAAACTCCATACCAACATGTGAACCCTAAATAAGTATCATTTCCTATACCATAAGAAAACACCATGAGCAAGTTTAGGTAGAGTTCTAGATTTCTTAAGCTTACAACTTATCATGGCCGAAACTTATCAAACATACATTGGCTTAAAAATTATCATTCAAGCTTGTGAACCCTAAACAACTTCATAGCAATTATTTCAAGGACAACATGAGCATAGTTGAGTTAGGTTCTAAGTTTCCTAGGCCCTTAAACATGATATGGCCGAAACTTGTAGGACTTAAAGTTAGGGTTCAAGTGTCCTAAAAGCATGAGAACCTTAAACAACTTTCATAGCAAATATTTCAAGGAACAACATGAGCATAGTTGAGTTAGGTTCTAAGTTTCCTAGGCCCTTAAACATGATATGGCCGAAACTTGTAGGACTTAAAGCTAGGGTTCAAGTGTCCTAAAAGCATGAGAACCTTAAACAACTTTCATAGCAAATATTTCAAGGAACAACATGAGCATAGTTGAGTTAGGTTCTAAGTTTCCTAGGCCCTTAAACATGATATGGTCGAAACTTGTAGGACTTAAAGCTAGGATTCAAGTATCCTAAAAGCATGAGAACCTTAAACAACTTTCATAGCAAATATTTCAAGGAACAACATGAGCATAGTTGAGTTAGGTTCTAAGTTTCCTAGGTCTTAAAACCTTGTGTGGCCGAAAGTTGTAAGGCATGTAACCAAATTTTCATGCAACAAACAAACATAAGAACATTAAGTTAGTTTCATATCATTTCATCAAGAAGGTCATGAGCATCTTAGACTTGTTTTAAACTCTCCTAGGCCTCAAATCTAAATATGGCCGAACCTTCATAGACATGAAATAAAGTTCAACTCAACATACAATCATGGGCATATCATAATAACTTCATATCTTATCTTAGGGAAATCATGGCATGCTTAGTTTTAAATTAACACTCTCCTAGGCCCTTAGTTCTACCATGGCCGAATATTTATGAGCCTGAAAATAAAGTTCCAAACAACATAACTAGTAGGAGAAAATGTTAACGATACCATTATCATAGGGCACCTATCATAAGAACAAAGGAGCATGTTTTAGTTTGAGGCTTAAGCTTACCTAATCCTTTTGTTCATGCTTGGCCGAAAGTCTAGGATCATGAATCTAAGTTCTAACTAAACATTCTAGCATAGTAACATGAAATAAATCCCTACCATAAAATACATGTTACAAGAAACATATCGAGCATGTCGAAATTTAGATCTTTACATTCCCTAGGTCCTTCCTTTGGTCTTATCTTGGCCGAAATTCTTCATGAGGTTTTCTTAGATTTTTATGTAACTGAATCTTCATAGAACACACAAAAGCTATTGTACCACAGGTGAGGGAAACTTACATCCTTTCGCTTGTGGTTTTCCTTAGAGAGAAAAGTATTCTAAGTGCCAAGGAAGGAGAAAGCTTCTTCTTCTTGTACCTCCTTTTGTTTCTTTTGCTTGGAAGGGCTAGAACTTGAAGGCTTCTTCACGGAAATTAGTTTTCTTGGAGAAGAACTTAACTTAGCTATTAGAATGAGGAGAGGGAAAGGTTCTTGGTTCGGTGAGGAATAAAGAAGGAAGGAGGAAGAAAGAAAAGGATTTACTCTCTTGTTTTTCTTCTCCCAAATCTATTTATTCCTTTGTTCAATGAAACATGTCTTCATTCATTCCCTCAACCCTTCTTCTCCATCATTCCTTTAATTCCCATGAAAATTGAGAGAGGGAGGGAAGTAGGAAATTCCTCTTTTGCTTGCTCCTTTTCTTAACCAAGAGGAAAAGAAGGTAAGCCACTTGGTTTTCTCTTGCTCTTTTGTTTAGTTTGCTTTTATTTCCTTCTCACCTTTAATTAAATTTTTCAATCCTTTCCATCCAATATTACTCCTTATCCTAGTGGTTATCATGCATCAATTTATCTCCATCATTTGTGGGAGGTTCAAGGTTCAATCCTTGACCTCACCTCTTCTTATTCTATATTCTTGTTTTTATTTTCCCTTTTCTCTTATTCTTTTCATTTCTATGCTCTAAGGAAAAATAATATTCATATACCTATCTTATAATTTCGTGGGTGTTACAATTTATACTTAACAAATAGAGATGATTGCTCATATGAGTAGATTAATCCCAACCTGTCAACATGTTCATCGAGACTTTAATCAAAATATAATAACATATACACTAAATAAATCATTACATTTTACAACATGCTACATTTTACGAAGTCACAAAGACTTCCCATATCCTTGAAATGACTCTTTAATCAATGACTTAGTAAAAGGATCTGCAAGCATAGTATGTGCAGGGATATACTCAAGAATTATCATTTTCTTATCCATAATTTTCCTTACAAAATTATACTTAATTCTATATACTTGCCTTTGCTGTGATATTTGGGATCCTCAGCTTGACTGTCATAGTACACTGTAAAAGAACTCTCGCTGTCCTCAGCAATCTTCAAATGCTTCAGGAACTTTTTCAACTAGACAGATTCTTGCACAACTGATGCACAAGCCACATAACTTCCATTGTCAATAAGGCTACACAAGCCTAGCAAGCTTCTATTATCGACAAGGCTACACAAGCCAAGTCATACAACTTCCATTGTAGATAAGGCTACATAAGCCTACTTCTTGCAATTCCATGAGATGGCGCCACCATTCGGTTAGAAGGTATAGCCAGATGTGGATTTTTTGTCATCAAAGTCTCCTAGCCAATCTATATTTATGTAGTCACTCTGGCTTATCTTAGATCCTTAAAAACAGATACATAATCTGTTGTCATTTTAAGGTATTTTAATATCCTCTTCACTGCTTTCCTGTATCTCGATCTTGGATTTAACTAGAAATGTCTAACCAAGCCAACACCATAGCTTATATCAGGACGAGTACACAAGAAAGTGTACATCAAACTACCAATAAAATGGGCATATGGTATTAACTTTATTTTGGCTATTCTTCAGGAGTTTTGGAATACAATGTTGCAATCCGACATATTAAAGTATTGTAGCATCTTAGCGATATAAGCCTCTTAAGATAACTTAAAAGTCTTTTTGATCGATCTTTCATGAACTTCACTCTTAAGATGTACTCAGCTTCTTTTCAAAAATAATATCCTTCATTTAGGTATATCTTTTTACAACTAGTTGATCTTTGTATTGATTAATCGATCCATCTACTTTCCTCTTGATTTCAAGAATCAACTTATTCCCATTAGCCCTTTGGCCCAAAGGAAGATCGACTAAATCCCAAACTTAATTCTTTTTTATTGACTCCATTTTCTCATCCATTACAACTAATATTTTTTTCTCTAACTGAGCATCCTAATGCTTCCTTAACCATTCGAGGTTCATTGCGTCAACTAAGAGTGTTATTAATGCCTTTATTTTTAATATCAAACTATTTTTGAGGTTTAATTTTACAAATACTTCTTCGTAAGTTGGGTTGTTGAGAAGTCAACTTATGATTTGGCAAAGCACTCACATAGACTAGACTCAGGCATCTCTTTTGACACCTTTCTTGTTGATAATATCTCATCCTCCTAAAAAATGAACACTTTTATCAACATTACCTCTAGTTGAGAACTCTATTTCGAGAAAAGTCGCATCTCACGAATCTATTTCGGAGAAGGTTCCATCTAGTTGCTCACATATGAAAATATAATCTTTGGAGGTCTCATGATATCTAATAAAGATATATTTATTACCCCTAGATCTCAGTTTTTCATACGTGTGAGAACTATCATGAACATAAGCAGTTGACCCACAAGGTCTCAGATTACTTAATCTGATTTTTTGCCTATCCAATATTCATATGGGGTGGATGGAACTGACTTTGAATGCACTTTGTTAAGTATATAGGCCGCAACTAATAATGCATCTCTCCAATAGGAGATCGACAAATTACTCTGCGTCATCATAGACCTAACCATATCTAGAAGAGTTATATTTCTTCTTTCGACAACCTCATTTTACTGTAGAGTTCCTAGGATTGTTAGATTTCTAATAATCCCTTAATTATTATATATTATCTTGAACTAATCAGACAAATATTCTCTTTTACGATCAGTACATAAGGTTTTAACCTTATGTTCCAATTGATTCTCAATCTTGTTCAAATAACGATTAAAGCAATATGATGCTTTCGATTTATGAGAAATCAAATATACATAACCAAAATGAAAGAAATCATCAATAAATCTAATAAAATAGGAAGTTCTATGTCTAGCATTCAAATTCATTGGACAACAAATATCCGAATGAATTAATTACAATGATAATTTAGCTCTTATAGTCTTACCAAATGATTTCCTAGTTATTTTTCAACAAGACAATACTTACATATAGACAAGTAAATCTTAGCCCGAGTGTCCAATAGACCCTTTCTAGCCAATCGATTTATACGTTCTTGTCCTATGTGTCCTAATCTAACATGTCAAACCTCATTAGTTATATCTTACTAGTTAAAGTAATATTTAAAAAATAACCCTTAATAGTACAATTGACAGTTGGTTTTACATTAAGAACCATAAAATTATTTGATAAAAAAAAAACATATCCGATTAACACTGAGTCAATCTTAAGTTCAACACTCTGCTATAAAAATTAATATAATATCCTAAATCAAGAAGACCTGTAATGAAAATAAAATTTCATTGAATTTAAGGAGTATGCAGGACATTATGTAGAAGAAAAATATTGCCACCACGAAGGTTGAGTTTGCAAGTGTTAACTTCTTTGACTTTAACTCTTGCATTGTTTCCTACATAGATCCATTTGTTGCTAGTTAGTACCTGTCGATACTCTATAAATGTAACTCATTCCCGAGCTACATGGTTGGTTGCTCCCGAATGTATAATCTACAAAGGATAAGAATCAGCTAACAATATTGAGCTAGTAACAAAATGCTCAGGAAAAGAAGACACACTTGCATTATTTTAATCTGATCTTCTTTTCTTTCTTCTTGATTTGGCCTTGTCCCACAATAGTAACTTCTTTCTTATTTCCCTTCCTCTTCTTGAACCATTTCTTTTTCTTGGATCTAGATGATCCAATAGAACCAATAGCACATAGGTCAGTCAAGAAATCCTTGCGGATTCAACTCTCTCCGCCTCCAATTTTACACGGAGTGAGACGTTAATGAAAGTCTTAATACTCTCACTGTGAGTTAGGGTCTACTTCATGGTCTCCCTAAAACCTAGAAGGGAATGAATAATTGCTTGAATCTATTGTTCATCAGTCAACTCATGACCAGCAGTTTAAGCTCCCGAATCATGTTCGACATCTTCCTGAGGTATTAAACCATTGAAAGATTTGGATGCTTCTTATAGCTGTCAAACTTAATCATCAACTGTCGAAACTTGCTCAAACTTACTCCATTGTATTTCTCCTTAAGGGCTACCCATACTGCATAAGCTGTAAGATATGATTCATATTCAAAAACTAGGTCACCACCATTGAACTAATCAATATTCCCTTAGCAGTGGAATCCTTCTTCTTCCATGCCTTATAAGATTCAAGATCTTGTCTGTTTTGTGCAGTGGGACCATCTACAAGTTCTTTCATAACCTATTTTATAGCCTCAAGAACTTCTTTTTCCTCAAGAACATATTATATCTTGAGCTACTAGATTTTGTAATTATCCTCATATAATTTCTCGATGTTATTAAATCTAGCTATGATGTTCTTATTTGCCATGATCTAACATAAACAAATATATTATTTAGTATTCAGTGTAATTCATATGCATGTAATTTATGATTAACTAAATGTTAATTTGAGTTTGTTTACCAAATCAAGTGATAACTACTTTTCCACTCATCATTTGTATGATCCAATCAAATCAACATTGATCAATACTATTACATACATTCCAACAAATGAACTAATTATTATTCTATTGTGATTTCTTTAATTAAATAAACTAATCATTTAATAAAATAAACTAATCATTTATCATGTATCATGTAGAGCAATTAGCATATAAATGAACATATCATTCACATAAACATACTGCATATTGTTAACATATAGCAAACTGACATGAACTAAATGGACTAATACTGTTCATACATAATGACAGTAATAATAACATAACTCTAACAAACTAGATAGGCTAACGCCACTCCCACTAGGATAAACACTAGTGCAGTGGCTAATATAATCTCCTTTAATCTGGACTCATTTAAGGCAATCTTAGATAGACCAATTTTAAGATTTTTAATTTGATCTATCATCAAAACTTCTTCAGAATCCTCCTCAAATTCTTTAGAATTCTCCTCTGGGTTCTTCTCAAATTCTTCAAGATCTTTCTCTAGGAACTCATGGTGAAGTAGTTCCACACACAATTATGTATATAAGATTCTCCCTTCGGAGAGCCTCTATATCTGGTGTACTACCACCTTTAGATTCTTCGGTAGTAAATGAATCAAACGTCCAGATCCTGTAATTATCCAGGATTAGAAACTCTTCTTGTTTGAGTTTCCAGGACTGGTAATCATCCGTCTCATCTATAAATTGAAATTAAATAAGTTAGTATAAAACCGGCTTAATTCAATTTATACAGGCATAGAACAAATATTATTAATCAAGAAAAATAAATCTTCTTGATTTTCATGAGTCTAAATAGACTGACCCATTTGATCAGTCAATTGAGAATCCAGATCTTGAGCTTTGTCCATTGTCCTTATTAGAGCTAATCTAATTGGACTAGGATATCTTATCTATATTCTGTTATTGTTTAATCTAAGTCCATTTAAGCCAATCTCAGACTTATTGATCAAACTCTAGTCCATTTGATCAAATCAATTCCAGTAGTTTAAGTCTGACCTATTAGAACAAATCTAATATATTTGATCAAATTTGATCCAATAAAATAAATCTGGTCATTTGATTTTATTTGGTCCAAGCCCAATAATCAACCCAAATTGATTCTGATTTGGATCAAATTAGTTTGTTTAAACGAACTAATGGTTTGAACTAAATTGGTGCCTATTTTGAACTATAATTGTCTGATTAAATTAAACCAACATGGTCAGTCCAGTTCAGTGAACTAGATCCAATATAAGTCTAACAAAAAAAATTAAACTCATCCCAATTTGATTAGTTGGGACCTATTTAATCAAACCGGTTCATTTTATTCAATCTAGAAATCAAACTGGATTGATTTAGACCAAATATTGGTTAAACCAACCAATGGTTTGAACTAAACTCGATCCAGTTCAAGTGAACTAAACCCATTATTACCCATGATCAAATTTGGCCCAATCGTGCTTTGAATCCAAGCCCAAAGCCTAATTAATTGAAATGTTATTGTATAAAGTTCAATTCCAATTAATTGAACCTTATTTCCAATTAATTGTAACATATATTAATTAACAAAAACTAATATATTTTTTTTACATGTGTTACCTTCATTTATAAAAGAAACGCTAACAATCATTTATTTTTGTTTGCATGTAGGTAGAGAAAACAAAAAAAAAAACTCTTGGATTCTTTTCGTTTTCTTTACTTATGCTAAACCTCACCCCTTTCTGTTCTTCTCCGCCGCTATCACCTCCATTTCATTCGTCGACCCATAATCGAAGGACTACCCCCCCTGATCATACACGGATCAAAAACAGAGACAAACTTCGTGGTTATATGCTGTTAGGCTCGGGGTTCAGCGATGATGGTAAATCGCGACACATTCGCAATCTTCCCTTTTGATGGCAGCTCCGTCAATGATTTCTTTGGGGATAAACATGTGCATTCCATTCGAACAAATCTAAGGTATATTTGCACAAATTTCTTGGCTTATCATTTTAGGCATTTCAATTTAATAGATCTACATGTACACTGCCTACATGCATAGATCTATATTTGTGATCTTTATGCTTTCACGGTAAGAGATCATATAGCAAGCAAAAAGATTCATCATGCATTCTTAGAACTAAGGCAATACTCTGATACCAATGTTGATAGTTCTAAAGCATGAAAAATACATAAATATAAAAATTGTAAAACTCACAGTGATCTCCCGTAGTAGATCTTGATCTTCACTTTTCATACAAAAATGAAAAAAAACTCATAGTGATGTTCGGAGAAGATATCAAAGAATAACTTGACGTTGAAAGAACGATCATAAACGAATCAGAAAGCTCTTCAAGATTCCATGAGCTAAATCCCTCTCTAATGGATGTTCTCCTCTTACAATCTTGTGTACACGGACAAATCTTGCACAGAGACCTTTCATGTACGGGGCAAACACTTTCTCTTAGACTTTGCACAAACCTTGCACACAGCAAGAACCCGCAAGCCCCCTTTTCTTCTTTGGCTTGGACACATATATATTAGAGGAAGAATTAAATGAGCTAGAAGATGAAGGAGAAAGGGTACCCTTTCATCTTCTTAATTCCAACACATAAGCTTTGGGTGCAACACCCTAGAGGTTGTGAACCAAGAAAATAATCATGTTCATCTTTCTTTATATACTACTTAATGTGTGTTCTTACTAAGCAATTATCAAATGATAAAAAATCATTTTATTTACATGTATTCCCCTCCCTAGCGTGCTTGTCGTACTCTTGAAATAGTATTTTGAAATGGAGGCTTTATACTAGTTATACAATCATCTATGATCCACTTGAAAATATTAAAGCAGGTAATACTGAATCTGGGGTGACCAACCTACCTTGTAGAAGTTTTTCACTAATCGCCAGGGTAAATCAAGAAGTGCTCACGGTCAGCGGCCCAGAAACCCAGCATTTCGTGGTTGCACGTACCATTTGGAGAAAAAACCCCACAAATGTTGTAAGTCCCTTGCGGCCGATAAGAGGAGAGTGAATTGCCTTGCACAATATAAAACAGCAAACACCTTTCTCAATGAATAGGGCCTTTTTAATTACACACTTAAACAAAATATAAAGGAATTAAAGAAATGTACGAGACACACAAATTTTTACTTGATTTGCAATCAGAGGATTGATATTCCAAAGAAAGTCAACTTAGTAGAAAAATCTCCTTCTCGAACAAAACGTTGAAGGCGAAAAAGCCTCGTACACGAAAATGACACTCAAAAATGAAAGACAAAAAGAATACTTGAAGTACAAAGTATGTCATTCGAAAAGGAAAAGACTAGGGCTCTATTTATAGTCCACTGGTCGAAAACAACCGTTTGTTGACGTGGCACAGTCCGAGTGCCCAAACCCTCTTCGGGTGCCCCCGATGTGGCAAATCTCATCTTCTCACAAACGGCTACGCACTAGGTGCAGGATAAAATTTTATCCTACTCCGGGCGCCCAGACCATTGTTGATCTGATCCACAACGCCGAAGAGGTCAAGGCGCCCCAGATGATACCAAACTGGTCCGAGCGCCCGGACTAGAGTGAACTCAAGGTTGAATTTCTGTCTGGGCTTTCGTTATAGCTCTGTTTGTTTGGGTGATTTCAACCATCCAAAATAGGGCTTACTCGAACTCCTTTTTCGGTCTTCTCGAGCAATCTTCCATTCCGTCTTCTCATCCCTCGGAAATGTTGCATCTTTCCTTCTTGTCTGTCAGCGTACTCTTTCGCAGCACCTCATCTATCAGAAGCACCGAGCCATTTAACTCTCTCCCGTGTCATCTTTCTCGCTAGCTGCGTCTTTCTCTCGACTTCATATACTCCAAAATTCCTTCACACTTAAACACAAGGCATTAAAAGATAAAAAAACTTAACTTGACTTGATTTATCGCATCAAAACTACCACGGGGCATTTATAATATCTTCCTTTTTTTATGTGTGTAATCCAAGTTAAGTTAGGGTAAATCAAAACAAATAACATTAAAATAATAAGTATATAATAACATTTAAAAAAATGTACTCTCCCCTTAGACTTAATCTCTAATTCTTCCCCTTTAATCACATTAAAAGTAGAGGAAATCTTGAAAAATAAATTTAAAATAAATCTCAAATAATTTCTAAGGAGAAAATTTACTAAGAATCCGAAAAAATTATGAACTCTTAAATTTTGAAAATATGAACTTTTATGATTTATAAGGCAATTTTTTAAAAAAATTATTTGAAATTTCTAAAAACTTTTATAGCAGTTAAACAGGCCAAAGCTGTGATAATTTTTTTTCAAAAATTAAAAATAATTTAAGCGGTAATAGATTAGTTTCTACGCCAAGATGTAGTTTCTTAAAAAAAATACTTACAAATATTTTCTAAGCTCAAAATATCTTATAAATTTTTTTTAAGAATGTAATAGAGCAAGTATTTTTGTAAAAAAAAAATTAAAAATTAAACCTTCAAGAATTTTGAATATTAAAATTAGTATTTTTATAAAAAATTCATAGAAAATTCAATAATGGTAAAATAAATATGAAAATATTTTCTTGGATAGA
Organism: Zingiber officinale; assembly: GCF_018446385.1. Lineage (NCBI taxonomy): Eukaryota > Viridiplantae > Streptophyta > Magnoliopsida > Zingiberales > Zingiberaceae > Zingiber > Zingiber officinale. Next base: position 108,650,869 of record NC_055995.1, on the reverse strand, counting down.
GAACATGATAAATTTTCACATAAAAATAAAGTTTACAAAAATAACTCTGAAAAATATTTTTACATTGAAAAAATATAATTTTTTTTAAAAAAAATCATAAAAAATAATTCAACTGTCAAAAAAATTTAAAATTTTTTCTACAAAGAAGTAATGAACTCTTCTTTATCGAAAAAATTAAGATCGAATTTATTTCAACTAGAAATTAACTACACAATTTATTTAGACAATTCTAATAAAAAATAATATTAAATCAAATTAAAAGTAAGACATGCATACAAATTTAATTTAAACATGATTTAGAACCCAATATAGGTTCCTACCTATTGGATTAATTAGAAATTTTTTGAAACATATTTTGGTGATAATTTTCTAATTTAGCCCTTATTATATCTAAAATACCAATTAAGTACTTGATAATTTCTAAAAGTAATAAAATTCGAACATGTAAAATTCTTGAAATTTTCTATTTGTTCTTTCAATTTTGTATTTTGTATTTTTATTTTTTCGAAATCTTCTAGCCGGCATGATTTTGCTAAAGTTCCTTTTAGCTCTTTATTTTCTATTAATACTTTTTTATTGTCATTTTCTAATTGATAGGAATTTTTGGATAATATTTTAATGAACTTATAAAGTTGGTCAGGAGGTAGAGACCATACCTGACTTACCTCGTCGATCCTTTTATCTAAAGCTTCCCCTGTAATGATGTTTCCTTCTAACATTGCTCCCCCTTCTTCGATGCCCTTTATGCTCTTCTCGGATGAGCTTGCTTCATCATCTTCTTATTGACTTGCCATAAGCGCAAGTCCGACGTAGGCTTCAATCTTTGATTCTGATGACTTTTCGTCCCATGTTACTTTTAGGTTCTTGTGTTTTTTTTTGAGTCGATCTTTTGTCCTTATTCTTCAGTTTTGGGCAATTATCTTTGACATGCCCTTCTTCATTGCAATAATAACACTTCACTTTCCTTTTTCTTCTTTTGGCATGCACTTGAATGAATTTATTAGCTTTAAAAAATCTTTTAAACTTCCTTACCATGAATGTCGTTTCATCATCATTGAGAGATGTTTCAGAGTCTGGTTTGTCCATTTTTGTCTTTAATGCAATATTTTACTTTGGCTTCTTCTTTGGATCTGCACATCTAGACTCATGAATTTCAAATGTAGAAAATAGCTCTTTTAAATTACTTACCTCTAAATCTCTAGAGATGTGATATGCATCTACTAGAGTTGACCATTCAGGTATTCTAGGAAAAACGTTAAGCGCATACCTTAGCAAACTCGGTTGGTTTCCTTTTCTCCGAGATTCGTGAGTTCGGTGACTAGCTCCTTTAGTTTGGCGTGCAGTTGAGGAACTATTTCGCCTTCCTTTAGTCGCAGATTCGTCAGTTGATTTTGAAGAAGATCTCTTCTAACAAGCTTGGCTTCGGAGGATCCTTCGTGAAGCTCCAAGAATTTTTTCCAGAGGTCTTTTGCAAACTTGTAGACTTCGATTATATTTACCTCTTGTGATGGCAGCACACTTAGCAGATGAAATTCCGCTTTCCTATTGGCCATAAACGTAGTTTGTTCCTTCTTTGTCCAGCTTTCTTCTTTCTTTAACTCGTCGTTGATGTCGGTAGGTACTACAAAACCATTTTTTAAGATAAGAAATATATCAAAATCAGTTTTGAAATAAACCTCCATTTTCTTCTTCCAGTGTACAAAGTCTCCTTCGAACTTTCGTGGGTGGATGATTGTTCCAGTCATCGTCTTTTGTGCTTTATTCGACAGTTAATTCTTCTGAAGTGATTGAGCTCTGATACCAATTGTAGATCCCTTATGGCCGATAAGAGGGAGTGAATTACCCTACACAATATAAAACATCAAACACCTTTCTCAACCAATAGGATTTTTTCAATTATACACTTAAACAAAATATAAAGGAATTAAAAAAAGTTACGAGACATACAAATTTTTATTTGGTTTGTAATCAGAAGATTGCTATTCTAAGAAAAGTGGGATCAATAGAAAAATCTCCTTCTCGAACAAAACGTCGGAGGCGGAGAAACCTTGTACACAAAAATGATGCTCGGAAATGAAAGACAGAAAGAATATTGGAAGTACAAAGTGTGTTACTCGAAAAGGAGAAGACCAGGGCTATATTTATAATCCACTAACTGAAAACGACTGTTTGCTAACATGGCAAGGTCTGGGCACCCCCAAGTGGCAAATCTCATCTTCTCGCAAACGACTACGCAATGGGTGAGGGATAAAATTTTATCTCGCTCCGAGCACGCGAACCCGCTCCGGGCGCTCGAATCCACTTCGGGCGCCCGGACCCTTGCTGATCTGATCCACAACACCGAAGAGGTCGAGGCACCCCGGATGGCACCAAACTGGTTTGGGCACCCGGAATAGCTCTAGGCGACAGAACCAAAGTCAACTTAAGGTTAACTTTCTGTCCAGGTTTCCACTCCGGCTCAGCTCGCTTGGGTGATCTCGACCATCTGGAATAGGGCTCACCCGAACCCATATTCTGACATTCTCGAGTAATTTTCTGCTTCGGCTTCTCGTCTCTCGGAAACACCACAGGTTCCTTCTCGTCTGCTAGCATACTCTTCCGCAGCACCTTGTCCTTCGGACGCACCGAGCCCGTCGACTCTCTCCCATGTCATTCTTCTCGTTAATTACATTTTTCGCTCACTTCCTGTGCTCCTAAGTTCCTGTACACTTAGACATAAGACATCAAAAGATAACAAGACCTAACTTGACTTGGTTGATTACATCAAAACTACCATGAGGTACTTACAAATGCATCATAACTAGGGATCAAACCGCGGGTACATGGGTGATAACTTGACACCCTCTCGCTGCATTGTAGCCCTAGGTAAAAAAAATTGAACCATGTAACACCAAACTTAGGGAGACCGACTCGACCCTAAGGAAGTTTCTCACCTACTGTTAGAGTAAATCGGGAAGCGCTCGCAACAGGCGACCCAAAAGCTTAGCATCCTGTGGTTGTGCCCCCATAAGGAAAAATTCATACAAATACACAGTAGTTAGGGATCGAATCGTAGATATTTGGGTGATAACTTGGCACCCCTCCACTGCACCGTAACCCTAGGGCTTCACACAAATCTATAATCCACTTGACCTCAATTGGAGGAAGGATGAATAATGTCCCAGGAGTGCTCAATTGATTAAAGGATGATAACTTTAAGATAAGGGGTCAATTATCTCCGTTCACATAATCAATCTAAGAATGAATAATGAAAAAGTCTAAAATAAGCATAATCATTTTTTCCCCCTAGGAAAAGAGGAGGGATAAATAATTGGCTCAGATGATTTTTTTTTAATTAAAAAAATAAACAATGAAGGTATATCTTTGCATTTTATGTTAAAGAGTACGCAAAGACATAAAAATTAATGCTAATATAATTATTTAACTTGCTTCAACCTCTATTCTAAAAATTATTTAGCAAATGTATTGTTTTTTCCAATTTATATATCTATTCTTTAAATTATTTACAACTATAAATACATAGTATATGTTTTCTATCAATTGGACCATTAAGCTTGCACACTGTTCGGAGGTTGAGTCAGGTTTCAGGCGGTTGGGACTAACTTGGAAACCCAAAATTGACCCTTCGTCTTAAACACTGATCAACATTCACTCTGACATGGCGCATCGGAAGCGCGGCTTTTCCGCCGTCTCTCCTCTTCGTCTACTTCATCTTACACACTCTTCCATTAGGGCACGAAATGCGTGGTGTCGGAGTTCCTATGGCGTCGACTGTGCCATTCGTTTGCGCTGCCGCCTGCCGCCTGCCGCTCCTTTGGTTCATCGCCACCGACATCTTTTCCGACGACACCTCAAGCCCCCAACCATCTGCCGCCGCCTTATACTCCTCCATCGCAAGGTACTGGAGTAAAGAAGAAGGAAGCCATGACAGCTGTGGCTATGAATCTACGATTGACGCCAAAAAGTGGTGCAAGAGGAAACCACACCTGTATCCCATTATTACCGGGAAAACATATCATGGATCTTTGCTTATCCTGGAGCAGGAGGTGGTGGAGGAGGAGTAAAGCATACATTTCAGGCGTGGAATGTCAGCAGCTAATTCTCTTATACTTCAAGTCACAAGGAGACCGCCATCATGATTGTCTTCCAACCTTCGAAGCCAAGCCAAGATTTTTTTCTACTGTGAAGGCATGAGAGCTCTTCCATGGTTTGCCTTTTTTCTTTAAAGTAACTTTCTCTTTTTGCCTCGTATGGTCTCTTGGTTTATATTAGACCACTAAACTCCAGTTATTTATTGCGTGGTTTGAATTGCCGATCAAATTCCTGAGAGCATGGAGAAAATACTAGGCTTATTTACTCTTCTAATTATTCCTTTGTTGATAATAAATGTGAGCTGTAGCGGAGAGGAGAGTTCCTCTCCTCAGAGCACCAACCTTTGGTTTGATGGTTATGGAGAAGAAGAGCAGGAATATGGAGGAGAACTTCAGGATGAAATGGATTCATTTCTGATGCTCAAAAGTGAAAAGGGGGCACGCATTCCTGTGAACGTTGATAGCTTTGGAGCTGTTGGTGATGGAGTAGCAGATGACACTCAGGTGGAGCTGCACCAGCTAGTAAAACTAGTTCTTGCATTAGCATCTTTCGCTGGAAAAACTACTTTGACATCCGGTTGATATATTCTGGGGCAAAAACTGGACATTTTTATTCTATTTTTTGAGCATTCTACATACTTAGTTTGCATCATTTTTGGAAATCTATTTTTATCATTGGAATGCATCTATAATTTATACTTCTCATAGGAACTTCTTAATAATTGAAACTGTTTAAAGTCACCACTATCTAATTTGATGTTTAATGCTGCTATTTTCTCTATCATTTGGCATAAGTTCACACGGCTCTATGAATATTTCCAATAATTTTCTAGATTTTAGTAACTAACCAATTTAAAAGGTCATTTTCAAACTTGTTTATGCACATATTGTCACTATTACAAAAAAAAAAAAAATTGTGAGAGATCTATCATATTAACATAGCATCTGCTTGATAGATTTGTCCGGCTAAATTCATTTCCCAATGTGGTTAAAGATTTTCATTAATGGGTTATAGAAATTGTAGGTTCAGCGCTTCAGCAACTATATTTTCACTTTGAATTCTGCAGATTTCAAGACTCAGTGATATTCGGTGCAACTGATTTTGGAAGTCCCTCTACTGTTCTAGCATAATATAATATTATTTGATTGTTGCACCATTGATTCGGTTTCCTTGCATTTAATTTCCTTTTTATTTCTAAAACTTATGCTAGGCATTTCAAAATGCTTGGGATGAGGCATGCTCTTTGAAGGATGCAGTTTTCCTAGTGCCAGAGAACCGTCGTTATAAGGTTAATGCCACAAAATTTGTAGGACCTTGTGAGAGAAATCTAATTATCCAGGTACTAATTCTACTTCTATTTGGCACCTGGCAAGGCATACATAATATTATACTTAAGTCTATATTTTCACATTAGTACTGAATGGTACTAGATGAACTAACCAAACATATTTACGATAAACCTGTTAATCGATTATATTCACATGTTAAATTGTAGAGAAAAATTTTAAAAACTGAAGGTTTTAAGATAATAGGACTAAAACTAAATTGATGATGAAACAATATAGTTTAGTAACAAGAAAAAAAATTAATGAAATAATAAAGATGGATGGACTTAAAATTCATGTAACTAAGAGCTTTAGATATCTTAGGACTATTGTTCCTTGTAAAAGAGATATTGATGAAATTTTTATTAATGTGATAAAGAGTAGGTGGTCTAAATCAAGAGGAGCTTTTGGAGTCATGTCATCATCATGTTCCCTTGCGCTAAAAGTAAAATTTTATATATAATTGTGGTATGACACACCATACTTTATGGATGTTTGTGTTGAGCTGTTAAGAGTCAACACGATGCTAAAATAAATATGTGGATTTAGTAGATAGGATAAAGGAAAAAACATTAATATTCAAGAACAATTGGGTGTAGCTTCAATAGATGATCAAAAGTGAAAATATGTTGACATCGTCTTGTTATGTCCAAAGGCGACATAAATTATATCGTTAAAAGAGTAGAATCAACTAGAGTGGAAGATATATAAGATAGAAAGGGACAAAAGAAAGCAATAATCCAGGAAATAAACATAGCTTAATAAATTTTAATATTTCTAATATAATTGCATAGAGTTTAATGAAGGGATAAGATTCGTGTAGCTAACTCCAAATAGTTGTGACAAGCATGGCTTGATGATGATGATGTGAATTTCCAAAACATAGACTTTTTGTTTTTGTAATTTCTATCATGCTGTATGAACAATTAACTTTTATTTCTAAAGTCATTTAAAATGTATGACGTACAACTTATCTGCCTGAGATATCATGGCATATATATAATTGATCAGGTGAGTGGGATAATAGTAGCACCAGAAGAGCCCGATGATTGGAATCCCAAATACTCAAAAATTTGGCTTTCTTTCTCGAAGCTAAATGGAGTCAAGTTTCAGGGAGGTGGCATAATTGATGGTTCTGGTAGCAAATGGTGGGCCGCTTCCTGCAAAATCAACAAAAAAAATGTATGAATATCTAATATGTCTGAATATTTTGTCTTTTACTTTATCCTCAAATCTCATTTAAGTTTTTTCTCTATTTGCAGCCATGCAAAGGGGCTCCTACGGTAAGATTTATGTGTATGCAAATATTTACTAGCTTGGTATTTCATCAAAATAAGATGCAGACCTAGGACATATATTGTTAGTAAAGCCTTTTATTGGCCAAGGGTCTTGTCGACCAAGATGTTTTCATCAAAAACTCACTAGAGGTTAAATGGTTTACCGTATTCCTCAATACCTTTACTATTTTCAAGTCAGATTCTGATGAATGATTGATCAACCTTTAGGCAGCAATGAGTGGGTTATGGAGTATGTGTTTTGGGAATCTTCAGTTCAGGATATCTTTAACATCCCAACTTAATTATGCTTGCAATTGAACTACACAAACTAATTATCATTTATACATTTCAAAATTTTCAAATTAGTAATACAAGAAAAAAAAATTGTGATATGGTAACATTTTAGAAATACCATCAACAAGGCAAACAATATCATGAATTTTAATTCATGATATTCATTGCAAGTCTTGTCATGGCCCATGCTGGGAAAAATATTTAGCAATGCTTTCTTTGACGACTATGAAAATGTGACAAACAAGTTCATTTTGCTAACTTCCGTAAAAAGATACATTTGTGTACTTGTTTATCATATTGATAATTGCTGATGTTACAGGCAGTTACAATTGATTCAAGCTCTGGGATAAGGGTGAAAGACCTCACTATCCAGTTTGCTCAGCAGATGCACTTCACAATATCCCGTTCTGAAGCCATAAGAATATCTGGAGTGCACATAAACGCCCCATCAGATAGCCCCAATACAGATGGTATTCACATTACTGATTCAACTAACGTTGCCATCCAGAATTGCCACATTGGAACAGGTACATGACTAATATATGAAATAGATGTACATTAATCATCCTTCAGAAGTAACAGGCATATTTGTATTCATTTTTGTTTCTTGAGGAGTTATTGAGAAAGGTTTACTAAGGAGAAGAATAAGAGACAAAACAAATATTTCTAAATGTCAAACTCATTGAAGATCAATTATATATCTTGTTTATTCAATGAGAAAATTAATGAAGAGATAGAGGAAAGAAGAGTATTCTGTACGACATTTTTTGACAAAAAATGCTTATGAAACGTCACTATCATTGTGGTGGTTTTAGAGAAGAAAAGAACAGTGAAGTACATGTAGGATAATGCACTTACTATTGATCATTCTATTGGTCAAATAGGGGATGATTGTATTTCAATTGTGAACGCCAGCAAAAATATCAAGATGAAAAGCATTCAATGTGGGCCAGGGCATGGAATCAGGTACCTCAAGTATCAGGCATTTTAAGAATCATCTGCATGTTTGTAAGAACAATGTGATTTCTTTCTGTTGAATGCCTTTGTTAGCATAGGAAGCCTTGGGAAGGACAATTCAACAGGCATAGTTACAGGTGTTGTCTTGGACATGGCAAAACTTACTGGCACTAAAAATGGTGTAAGAATAAAGACCTGGCAAGTAAGTACCTTTGAAACTTCCTTGATGTTCAGTGTCACCTTTTTCTTCAAATAAAGGTTACCTAGAAAGGACATGGATACTCTGGAAAGTTGATTGAAATATGTGATATTTTTGTACAGGGAGGATCAGGATATGTTAAGGCAGTACGCTTTGAAAACGTGGAGATGATTGATGTTGAGAATCCAATAATCATAGACCAGTTCTACTGTGATTCACCAACCACTTGCATGAATCATGTAAGAAGCTTTTTTCTATTTTACAGTTTTGTGCATTAGAAAAAATTCAAATGAAGAGAGAATGATTTTCAACACTTGGCTGTAGCATTTTCGGCAGCTATGTAGTCTCTTGGACTTAAAAGCAAAGAATAATCATATCAGTAGTACTACAAAACTACAGATCTTGCACTTAAGTAGCTCTGATTAGCTATTTTCTAACACAGCTTGATTAAGTAGTTTTGAACATAATATGCATATAAGGACATGAAGAAATTGGTTCAATAATGCTTGTCAACATTGTAAGAATGCATGTTTCCAAGCTCATAATTTTTCATAAAAGCATATTGTTTAATTTATTCATAAATGTGTGCGTACCTTGGTTAATCCTTTAGTTTATCAACATTAACAGCAGATACTTGTGGCATTATTCTTCTGATATTGTATTAGTGGTGTAGAAGTTTGATCATTTAGATAGTTCTGAACTTTTAGTTTGGAGGATGATAAGTCAGTCTAGTTATCATAATCACTCTAGTAGTAATATCATTTGGCGATTTTAATTTCCTAAATGAAACAATTTCAATATCCTGATTATACAGTTAATTAAATGACTTCTCAAGTTATCCAAAGTTTGACAAGGATGTTTAGTTCTATTGATAACAAACTAGGATTTGTAGTTGAATTTTTTTCTCTACATCCAGTAACATTAGCTTGCTAAATTCAAAATCAAGTGTGTATATATGTATAATTTCTTTATCTTTTCAGACATCAGCTGTGAAGATAAGTCAAGTCATCTATAGAAACATAAGAGGGACGTCCAGAAGTCCTAATGCGATGAAATTTGCATGCAGCGATACTGTACCTTGCAGCAACATTGTACTGAACAACATCAACTTGGAGAGAGAGAATGGCACAGCAGAAACCTTCTGCAATTGTGCGATTGGATTTGATTATGGGGTTGTGCTGCCTAAAGCAGATTGCCTGAAGTCTTCTAGCTGTGGTGGAACTCAGGAAGATAACCAGAAGCAGAAGCATGATCCTATTCCTACCCACACAGAGCTATGAACTTCACATGTCTTTCTCAAGACAGTAATCAAGATGAGATTCCTGCATGCTGCTAGGGTTCTTAAAGAAGTGATAAAGCCTTTTTAAGCTATTATATAAGCTTGTCTACACAATCAACTAAGAAACTAAAATATACTCGAGTAGCAGAAATAGAATAGCTTGTGAAAAGGATTTGTAGTGTGTGTCCTAGCATTATGTATATGAATGCTTCCGGACTTTATAATCACTGGTTGTCCTTACTTTAAAATTGAATTTGTATGGTTACAGTTTTTCTCAGAAATGCTTCTTGTACTGTGTTTGGAAACACACTGCGACCATATACTGCAGAATTATACTTCATATCAAAACTGATGGAACTGATTGATCGATGCTGAAAATCATTGTCTCGCTGATTGAACGATACTGAATCTATTCTATCTCATTTTACTAATACAGACACGTTTGCAACTCAGAAGAGATGATCAAATGCTCAGTTGCCTTAATTAGTATTTCCTCTCCTGCTATGGTGCGTTGCTAACAAAATCTGTGCTTGAAAAGGAAACAGCATGGACACGGGCTCCCTTCTGGGAGCTGGTTGTAATGCTTCTATACAGCTAGAAGCAAACTCTTCATTTACCACCCCCAAGAGCTCCCAATGATTTTGGCGCCCTACGGTCACTTTGTGGACGTGTTGCCTTTGATGTCTTGAACGAGGGCATATGGAGAATGCTCGCATGAATTCACCAACTATCTATAACTCCCTGGGCAAAGGTCGTTTGTTAGGACAGTGGTGCATGTTTGGCCCTTGCCAAATGCTTCCTGCTAACAAATAATAGTCAGATGGCTGAGGAAATTGATAACATGCTGGCTAGGCTCGGATACAAAGGCATCTCTTCATTGTGTTAGATGGCCAAAGTTTGATGGATCTCCTGAGCTTATTGGACCATTCGTCAATAGCCACAAGTAAGGTTCTTGTGTAGTCCTCAGCAAGTCGTACTGGGATGATTTAGCTAAGTTAAAATATGTTGATGTTTGTGGCATCTAAATTTGTGACCCTTTTTCATGGAATCCTTTTGTTGAAATTCTACTTGTGTATTGATGTGGCAGAAATTTGCCGCCGCGGTAGATGTTGAAGTAGATGTCTTCGTTAGGAGATGGAGGTAACCCTATAGGCAAAAAAAAAAAAAAAACAAGGCATTAGAGGGCGCTAAGGGTCATCCCGACGAAATACAAAGCATGTGCTTAGATATTTATAAGCGTGAGAGGACATGAAAATCTATGGAGGTCATGGGAAAGTAGGGACAAGATCATGAAAAAGTGGGACAATTTTCTTCATTAATCCCCTTAATGTCAACTATGATTATGAGAAATTGACCCATATTTGTTCTGGTTCGTTGAGCTTAGTTAGAAGAACTCGATCGAATTGGATGACTTGGCCAATGGTGACTCAACTTACCCTCTGTTTGGATGGAGTGAGGGAAGGTTTATTAACGTAAGGGGAAGGAAGGGGAAGGAAGGAAAAGTGAGGGGAAGTAAAATATTTAACTTCTCGTTGTTTGGGAGGGAGGGAAGGTTCATTAACGTAACATATGTTACTTTGTTTAGGAGGAAAAGAAGATGAATGAAGGTTAAATAGATAAAGTTATAAAAATACCTTTACTTTTTAAATTAGAAAATTTTCATAATATTAATATTTATTTTATAAATTTAAATTAGATATTTTTAATAATAAAATTAATTTTTTATATTATCATTTAAATTAATTATTTTTTTAATAAAAATTAATTTTTTTATACTATTCATAACAAAACAATGAATTATTGATAATCAAGTAATTAAATGAGAAATAATGAAATAATGGTTTTAGAAATCTTAAATAAAAAAATTTGAAAGATAACGTTGATAACGAGAATTTCTATTCTTTAAAAACTTATTAAATTTTAATGAAAAAATTAAAAAATAGTATATATCCTCTTAAATTTTGACGACAAAAATGATTTCTCCCTTCAATTCAGTTAGAAGACGTGTCGAATCCCCTCCTCTAATAATCTGGCAGCAAGCGAGCTGTGAAGAAAGCGAATAAATTGAACTCGACGACATAGTAAAATTAGAAATTAGAATATTTCTTAAACTATTAAGAACAGGGATAAAATTGGAATAAAATTTTTTTTGATTTCCCTTCCCCTTCCTTACACCTCAATTCGGGGTGTAAGAAAATCTCTTGTTCCATGGGTAACGAAGTTTAACGCTTACCCTTCCTTACATTTTCTTCCCTTTCCTCACTCCTTCCCAAACAAGGTTCAAAATTTCCCTTCTCCTTATTTCCCCTTCCTTCCCCTTCCCTCAACTTCTCCCAAACAGACCTTAGAGTGCTCAATAACTTAGATTAGCGTGGACTGACTCAGCCTAGTGACTTGACTCGGTGACTCTGCTAGACTGTGGTGGGGTCATATATGCGTGTCTTGCTAATCTAGATTGGGATTGATGTCGACAGTAACATATATAATTTGAGATCACTTCTATGGTATTAGATTGTTTTGCAGAAATATTAGCTATCTAAAAACTATGATTTAAACTTGGAAAACCTTATCGAATATGATTGATAAGGTTACAGATTCATCGTACACACCAGAGCTCTCCATGACAATGCTATGCAAAAACAAACAAAATCCCTGAGGGCATGAAAGTTATTATTTTAGTCATTATGCTTGCAGCGAATGAAGAATGCTAGTTGGAATTGGGATCTCTAAGCTAAAGGTGTCAAAGGGGCTGACCTACTTAGAAATTGGTCTGATCCAACATAGTTTAGGTCATGCCCAATATGACTTGTCAAGGGGGCCGAGATACCTAGAAACTTGACCAATCTAACATGCACTAGGTTGTTCCTAGTATGAATTGCCAAATATTGGGTTGTACATGATATGACCTTCCAAAAAATAGGTTCTATTATGTCGGGTGTAGCTAAGAATCGAATCTTGGATGCTTGAAAAATGACATGGGTGCTCTGTCATTGCACCATATCCCGAGGGTAGACTAGCATTACAGTTGGTGTGATTGACAATTGGTCAAGATTAATTATGATTTAGAATTTTAATGTTTAAACAATATGTTTAATGTTGAAGAGGTTAAGATTGATAAGATATTTGATAATGTAAGAAGTTCAAATAGATTGAGGTTGATTAGATATTTAATATTGGTTGAAATTCAATAGATGTTGAAAATATTGAGAGTCCAATAGAATTGACAAGGAAAAAGACTAAGTAGGTTAGGGTAAACTAGACACTTGATAATGATGAAATTCAATCGGTGTTGGTAGATGAAATTTTAACATGTCATGTGGGGCTAAATGTTAGGTAGATGATAAAAATCCAGACATGTCATGGAGGGACTAGATATTTGGAAGTGATAAAAGTCCTAATAAATTAAGATGGATTATATGTTAGGTAAACAAGTGGAAGTTCAAGTAAGTTGTGGAGGACTATTACTTGGTAGTGATGAAGTTTTAGCAAATCAAGTGTGATTGAAGTCCTAGAAGAATAAATTTTAGGCATGTGTAGGAATTTCTAGCTAACTCTTTATAGACGAAATGAACAAATCAAAGTCCACAAGTATCTATTCACCCCTCTAGTCACTACCACCTATAATCCTACAAGTGATATTAGAGCGAGACTACTCTAAAGACTAACCACTAAGGGAGCACGTAAGACTAGAAAAATCAAAGTTGATGGAGTTTGAAGATGAACTCAACTATGCCACCTGAGTTCCATCAACCTTTAAATTAGGAGGCTTCTCCTAATGGAAGGCAAATGGAATCCCTTTTTCAAATGAATTTATAAAATTAGTTTGCCTTGGTTGAGGATTTTAAAGTATCAAGAGACAAGAAGGGAAGACCACTCAGGAGAAACAAGCGGATGCAAGAGCAACTACAAAGATTCAAGGAAAAGGAGAAGGTAATCAAAATTTTGATTAATATAATTCTAATGATGTCTTTTATAAAATAAGTAAATACAATGGCACACATAATTTATGGACAAAGTTAACAAAATCAATGAGAATCCATCGTCAACACAAAAGAGAAAGAAGTGTCTAAAAGAGGAAAACCCTAGTCCAAAAATGTGACAACTCGGATGTTGAAAGATACCCAACATTCTAGGTGAAAAAGAGGAAACATCATTCTGCATGATGGATCACTCTCGAAAAGTCAGTATTTTTCTCCTTCTCAATCAACTATTGAAGATGGAGAAACATCTTACAACACAAGGATGACAAGTGAAAGAAAAGGCTTCAAATAGCTTTTTCCAACTCTATTTCACTAAACTTCAAGTCTCCTTGAAATCTTCTTCCTCTCGTTGAAAGCTAGGCCACCGATCAATTGATTGATTTATATCATCAGTTGACTATTTTGCTCAATTTGATCGTTGTCAAGTACCAATGGATCTTTTCAATCTTCCATCCTTAATATCAGTCAACTAAAAACTTATCATCATTCGGTTTCTCGCTCAATTAGAACCGAGTAGAACTTTTTGTTCATTGTCTCTGTGACATCAATTATCTAGCTAGTCAATTATTCTACTAGTTGATTGTCAAACTCTAGACCTCTAATTAACTTGGAATTTTGGGTTTCTCAACCACTAATCAATTAGTGTCCAATTTCAGTCGGTTGATGTCCAATACCAGCTGATTCGACACCTTAATTATGGCCACTTCTATGTTTGAGTTTGCCTATATTGAGTTCCACCCTCACCCTTGCTATAGGTCATTTAATATTCATAGCTCACACAAGAATTTTATCATCTATAGGTTGATTGCACCCCTTGACTATTGTCCATCAGGATACTCAATCCTTCAAATGTGCATAAGCCCTCAACTCCTCCACATGGTATTCTTCATTTCTTGACCTATGTATTCGAGCTTCATTGGCTATAACCTCGCTACTCCATGATACTCCTAGTCCTATGATCTCTCTGTTGGAACCCCAAGATTATTTTGATGTGATCAACAAGTTAAGTTAGGTTCTGTGGTATTTTAACCTTGTGTCTAAGTATGCAGGAGCTTAGGAGCACAAGGAGTCGAGCAAAAGATGTAGCTACCGAGAAGGACAGCATGAGAGAGAGCCGACGGGCTCGGTGCGTTCAAGGGACGAGGTGCTGCGGAAGAGTACGCGGACGGACGAGAAGGAAGCGCGCGGTGTTTTTGAGGGACGAGAAGCCGGAGCGGAAGGTTACTCGAGAAGGCCGAAATTGGGTTCGGGTGAGCCTTATTTCGGTTGGTTGAAATCACCCAAGCAAGCGGAGTCAGAGAGGAAGACCTGGATCGAGGCGAGCCGCACCAGAGCAGAGGGCCCAGACCCATTTCGGGTGCTCGAAACCTGATTTTGAACGGATCGCGTTTGACCGCGATCCGTTGTGAAGGGGATAAAATTTTATCCCCCTTCAAGGTGCCTGGAACCCTCAAGGCGCCCCTGTTGGTGCAACCTTAGGTCAAGGTTGACCTGGTTGACCCGACTCGAGTTGACCTGACTCGAGGTGTATTTTGATGTTTGACGAGAATAGAAAAGTTATATCTTGATGTTTGACAAGAATACAAACTTGGGAGATTGTGGGTGCAACCTTTGGTCAAGGTTGACCTGGTTGACCCAACTTGAGTTGACCTGATTCGGGTAAAGTCCAAGTATGGAGACTTGGCACGAAAAAGTCCAAGTATGGAGACTTGGCACGAAAAAGTCCAAGCAGGGAGCTTGGCACGGGAAAAGTCCAAGTATGGAGACTTGGCACGGAGAAGTCCAAGTATGGAGACTTGGCACGGAAAAGTCCAAGTATGGAGACTTGGCACGGGAGAAGTCCAAGCAGGGAGCTTGGCACGGGAGAAGTCCAAGTATGGAAGCTTGGCATGCGAAGTCGGAGAGGGCTCGGGAGCTCGTTCTCTGGACCGGACGTGGAAGTCAGAGAGGGAGCTCATTCTATGGACCGGACGAAGTCGGAGAGGGCTCGGTAGCTCGTTCTTCGGACTAGGTCAGAGAGGGCTCGGGAGCTCGTTCTCTAGACCAGACAGAGTTGGAGAGGGCTCGGTAGCTCGTTCTCCGGACTAGGTCAGAGAGGGCTCGGTAGCTCGTTTTCTGGACCGGATGAGGAAGTCGGAGAGGGCTCGGTAGCTCGTTCTCCGGAGTAGGTCAGAGAGGGCTCGGTAGCTCGTTCTCAAGACCATGAAGACCTTAGGATTTAGGGATGAGAAGCTCTAAATCCACATGGGCATTGGATCGGTCAGCAGACCGATCCAGTGATACTCAGGTTTATCTGATCGGTCTGGTGACCGATCAGTAACCAAACAGAGGTCACTATGAGTTATCTAATCGGTCTGTAGACTGATCAGGAAGCCTACTGATCGGTCCACAGACCGATCAGGAAGCAATCAGAAACGAGAACAAGTATGGGGATCGGTCTGGGGACCGATCAGCCTAGGGCCTGATCGGTCCACAGACCGATCAGGAGACTCCCAGACCGATCAGGTTGGAGCCTGATCGGTCCAGGCCTAGCCGTTGCGACACAACGGCTAGATTTCTGTGTTGCTCTTTGTCTTCTTCACAGGTGCAGGATATAAGGCTGCTACAGGAGAAGAAATAAATCTCTCTCGAAACAACCTTCTTCTTCCTCACTCTTGCGATCTGAGCTTTGCTGAGCTCCCTATTCCTGAAGCTTCGTGTGAGCTTCCCTCGACTGGGTGATCAGCTGCTGTTGACATCGTGAAGTTGCTGCTTCATCGAACTCCAGTCGACGAGAAGACAAGCAAAGTGTTTTTACATTTATATTGTTCTTGTTTTCTTTCTCTATTGGTTGTACTCCATTCTTGCTGTTGCAAGAGAGATTGTGGCGAGGTTTCCCCACCCAGAAGGAGTTCATATTAGCCGATTTTCCGGGGTCTCATCCACCGACGGATTGATAGGCTTCGTCCACCTTACGGACACGCCGAGGAGTAGGAGTACCATCTCCGAACCTCGTTACATCATCGTGTTTGAGGTTTGATCTTCTCCACTTTCGTTTCTACATTGTATTTCCGCTGCGCTAACCTAAATTGTAGGAAGAAACGATAATTTGAGGTCGGCTATTCACACCCCCCTCTCTAGCCGCTATCCGAAGGTCCTAACAAGTGGTATCAGAGCGAGGTCGCTCTTCGTCGGATTAACACCCGGGGGAGCACGAGCTAGAGAATGGATCAACTTGGAGAAGACATCACGATTCCACCCTTCTACGATCGCGACGACTTCGCGTATTGGAAGGTAAGAATGAAGTATTTTATTATGACTAACCTAGAAAATTGGAATTGTGTACAAGTAGGTTTTATTCCTCCGGTGGATAAAGAAGGAGAACCTCTCGAAAAGAAGAAGTGGACGAAGGAACAAATCCACCAATCCATAATCAACGACGAGGTAACGAAAATCTTTGAATTTTCATTACCTAATGATATCTTGTGTAAGATAGGTAGATACAACAATGCCAAGGAGTTGTGGAACAACATGGCTAAGTTCCATGAGGAGAGCTCCAATTCAAGTCATGAAGAGGAGTCAAGTGAGCCAAGTAGCTCACATCATGGAGGTATGGAATTAGAAGTTGAGGGCTACTCAACATCTAAGGAAGAAGAGGAGAAGAGTTCTTCTTCAAGATTGGAGCAAGAAGAAGAAGTCTCTACCTCCGGAAGGGATGAAGAAGAGAGCTTATATCCATCCTCAACCCTAGGTAACTCAAGCAACTTAATTTCAAGTAAATTACATATAATGTACTTTGAGTGTAGGGAATATGGGCATTACAAGAGTAAATGTCCAAAAGACTCCACCGACGCCAAAGGTCAAGGAAGCCGGAGTCCCGATACGCAAGGGCAAGGAGCACGTGGTGTGCTTCCAATGCAAGCAAAGGGGACATTATAGGAGCCAATGTCCGAGGGGGAGGCAACCTCATAAGGACAAGAGACCAAGCACATCTATGAGGGGAGCTAAGGCAAACCCTAAGGTATCTTTTAAGGCACATTATTGTAATTCTAATAAGAAACATGCTAGTAGCTTTATTGCAATTGCCAATGATGATAAGCATGATAACCATAGAAACCGATACATGTGCTTAGGTGCCAAACATGTTAGTCTAGGTAAGGATGATACTAGAAATGCCAACCCTAGAATTAACTCATCTAAGGTTAAGGAAAACCTAGATAGGAATCCCAAAACAACAAGACATATGCCTAGGAATACCTCAAAGAAAAATGACAAATTAAAACTTGAGGTATTAGAGAAGGAAAATCAAATCTTGAGATCAAGACTTGACGCCTTAGAAAAGACTCTTAAGAATTTGGAGAAGTCAACTCTAGGGTCTAAGGGTCAAAAGCAAAAGCCCAAGGACATGAGAGGTTTGAGTCACAAACTTAAGTCTCAAGTGGTCAAGCCCACTTACCATAATGTTCCATTAGATTATGGAACAAGACCTAGGGCTAGGAAGACCATCACCAAGGTCACAAGGGGAGTCACCCCTAGAGTTGATCTTGATGAGTCCCAAATGACCAAGGCTTTAAAGCCTAGGAGGGTCATTAGGAGGGTTGCTAGGGAAGTCATCCCTAGTGAATATTTAGTGAACCCAATGAGCTCAAATAGGTTTTGGGTTCCTAGGAGCGTGATTTCATCACGCTAGATGGTTTAGGGTGTGCCCATCTTATTTTGGATAGGTAGTTAACCTAATCATGGCAAAAGGTGGCATTTTAGGAAGTTTCAAGGTATAACCAAGCCTTGAAAATGAAATTAAAAATTATTCCTAAGGTGATTAGGATGTGCCAACCACATTTGAGGAGTTTTCTAGGATCAATCTAATTGGCACATAGTGATCTAAAAATCTTTAGTATATGATTTTATGTCTATTACACTTAGGAATATAGAATTTGTGGCAAAATGATCAAAATTATCAAAAATGGCAACTAAGGCTAGAATTAGTATTTTCTATACCTTTATATGTTATTTGCCATACATTGTTTGTCATATGTCATGTCATGACATCATATTTATTTTATCATTTGAAATGTCATGATAATGCTTAGGTTAGTTATATGTCATGCCTTATTTAAGTTTCATACTTTATGACATGACATCATGACATTGGCACATGTTTTCACTTATGATATTATTTTATGCCATGTCATCATCTCTTGCATTTATGATCAATTAAATTGATTTAAGGATAAAAACTCAATTTGATATGGAAATCAAATTGTTGTCTAGAAAATGCATGAGAACTTAGCTTAAGATGACCTAAACTCATATCTCACATCAAAATTGACTTGGATGTGTTTGATACACCTTAGATGTGTGTGAGATATTAGGATTATGAGTTAGGATCAAGGTGCATAACTCTTGTACCTAGATGAGCCTAATTCTAAATTGAGGATCATAGGGAAAGCTTGTGTACAAGTCATGTATATTTAGCCCTAAGATTATGGTCCTAAATTGAATGGTTTAAAATCATTTCAAAATTGATTTGAAAAACCTTGATGAAGCTTTTCTAGTGATAGCATTCATCATTGAGCAAGTTGATACAAAGATGGATTAACCTTGAGCTATTTCAAAGTTTTTCGAACTTTGTATCAAGATTTGAAAATGGAAGTTATTTTCATAGAAAACTATTTTTCCATGATAATATATGTTATGAGGAATGTATCCTCAAAATTTTACAATTTTTGGAATTTTCTGTGAATTTTTAGGGGTTTTTGAATTTCAGGAGAAAATTCAGAAATTCCTATCAGAGCTTTGTGGACCGATCAGAGGGGATGCTGATCGGTCCAGGGAGGTCTGGATCGGTCACTGGACCGATCCAGGGAAGTGTGGATCGGTCTGGTGACCGATCCAATAAAGGGCTGAGCGTGCCAAAATGCTGATTTTCGACTAATTGTCTGAAATTTCAGCTGGAAGTTGGTATTTTAGATTTCTAAAGGATTGGAACTCTCCAAGACATTGTTGGTGTAATGGTCAAGGGGGAGTTGATCTTTAGGGGGAGTTTTACCTATTGGTCAAGCAAGAGTTGACTTTTAGGGGGAGTTTTTACTCGTCAAGATGAGTGATATGGGATGGTCACTATGTTGATTGTTGTATTTAGTTTCAAGGGGGAAATTAAGGGTTTCAATGAAAGATATGGGACTTTCATTAGGAAGAAACTCTTGACCTTGATTAACTCTTTTTGATGTGTGTCAAAAAGGGGGAGAATGTTTAGAAAATGTTCAAGGAAGAACATTGGAGTTTGGGGAGAATGTTCAAGGAAGAACATTGGAGAACTATTGGAAAACCTAAGTTAGGTTATCGGGTTAACCTAACTTGATTATGGTTTTTGTCAAACATCAAAAAGGGGGAGATTGTTGGTGTAACCTTAGGTCAAGGTTGACCCGACTCGAGTTGACCTGACTCGAGGTGTATTTTGATGTTTGACGAGAATAGAAAAGTTGTATCTTGATGTTTGACAAGAATACAAACTTGGGAGATTGTGGGTGCAACCTTTGGTCAAGGTTGACCTGGTTGACCCAACTTGAGTTGACCTGATTCGGGTAAAGTCCAAGTATGGAGACTTGGCACGAAAAAGTCCAAGTATGGAGACTTGGCACGAAAAAGTCCAAGCAGGGAGCTTGGCACGGGAAAAGTCCAAGTATGGAGACTTGGCACGGAGAAGTCCAAGTATGGAGACTTGGCACGGAAAAGTCCAAGTATGGAGACTTGGCACGGGAGAAGTCCAAGCAGGGAGCTTGGCACGGGAGAAGTCCAAGTATGGAAGCTTGGCATGCGAAGTCGGAGAGGGCTCGGGAGCTCGTTCTCTGGACCGGACGTGGAAGTCAGAGAGGGAGCTCATTCTATGGACCGGACGAAGTCGGAGAGGGCTCGGTATCTCGTTCTTCGGACTAGGTCAGAGAGGGCTCGGGAGCTCGTTCTCTAGACCAGACAGAGTTGGAGAGGGCTCGGTAGCTCGTTCTCCGGACTAGGTCAGAGAGGGCTCGGTAGCTCGTTTTCTGGACCGGATGAGGAAGTCGGAGAGGGCTCGGTAGCTCGTTCTCCGGAGTAGGTCAGAGAGGGCTCGGTAGCTCGTTCTCAAGACCAGGAAGACCTTAGGATTTAGGGATGAGAAGCTCTAAATCCACATGGGCATTGGATCGGTCAGCAGACCGATCCAGTGATACTCAGGTTTATCTGATCGGTCTGGTGACCGATCAGTAACCAAACAGAGGTCACTATGAGTTATCTAATCGGTCTGTAGACTGATCAGGAAGCCTACTGATCGGTCCACAGACCGATCAGGAAGCGATCAGAAACGAGAACAAGTATGGGGATCGGTCTGGGGACCGATCAGCCTAGGGCCTGATCGGTCCACAGACCGATCAGGTTGGAGCCTGATCGGTCCAGGCCTAGCCGTTGCGACACAACGGCTAGATTTCTGTGTTGCTCTTTGTCTTCTTCACAGGTGCAGGATATAAGGTTGCTACAGGAGAAGAAATAAATCTCTCTCGAAACAACCTTCTTCTTCCTCACTCTTGCGATCTGAGCTTTGCTGAGCTCCCTATTCCTAAAGCTTCGTGTGAGCTTCCCTCGACTGGGTGATCAGCTGCTATCGACATCGTGAAGTTGCTGCTTCATCGAACTCCAGTCGACGAGAAGGCAAGCAAAGTGTTTTTACATTTATATTGTTCTTATTTTCTTTCTCTATTGGTTGTACTCCATTCTTGTTGTTGCAAGAGAGATTGTGGCGAGGTTTCTCCACCCAGAAGGAATTCATATTAGTCTGTTTTCCAGGGTCTCATCCACCGACGGATTGATAGGCTTCGTCCACCTTACGGACACGCCGAGGAGTAGGAGTATCATCTCCGAACCTCGTTACATCATCGTGTTTGAGGTTTGATCTTCTCCACTTTCGTTTCTACATTGTATTTCCGCTGCGCTAACCTAAATTGTAGGAAGAAACGATAATTTGAGGTCGGCTATTCACACCCCCCCTCTCTAGCCGTTATCCGAAGGTCCTAACAGCCGCGACCAGAGCTATAAATACAGCCTTGATTCAGAAGCTTTACAACAAAACAAAAATTAGCAATACAACACTTGTGAACTTCCATTTCTAGTTTAGCTTCTCTTTTTGCGCTTTCACTGCTGTAAGAGGCTTCTCCGCCTGAAGGAGATCTTTTTAGTGTGTGATTCATTCCTTGGATTAACAACCTCCCAGTTGTAATCAAGTCAAGTCTGTGAGTCTCTTCTCTTAGTTCTTTCTTTCATTTTATGCAAGTGTTTAAGTTATAAGCTCGAGAAGGGTATTTTGTATTTGTGTTTTTTAGGGCTATTCAACCCCCCTTCTAGCCGGCCAACGTGGTTCAATAAGTGGTATCAGAGCCATGATGCTTCAAGAGGACTAACTGCCGATCGAAGCAAAGACGATGGCCGGACCAAGCATATACCCGCCAAAATTTGAGGGGGAGTTCGCTAGTTGGAAAAAGTGAATGCAGGTATTTTTCAAAATAGATTTTGATTTACTTTTGATAATGGAGTTCAGTTTTACAGTACCAGAAGGGAAAGAAAAATACCAGTGGACGAAAAAGGAGTAGGCCGATTACGTGACAAACGACAAAGCAGAGTTCCATCTGCTGAGCGTCCTTATGCCACAAGAAGTCAATTGGATCGGCAACTACGGCTCAGCAAAGGAACTATTGGAAAAGTTCCTTGAGCTGCACGAAGGGACGTCCGAAGCCAAGCTCGCAAGACGGGATTTACTTCTCAACTAGCTCACCAGCCTGAGACTTGAAGAAGACGAAACAGTTGCGTATCTACACTCGAGAATTAAGGAGCTTATCACCGGACTTTCGAATCTCGGAGAAAAGGTAAGTAACCAAGATTCATTAAGGTACGCACTCAATTCATTTCCTAAAAATACTAAATGTGCATCACTAGTAGATGCTTTTTATATATCTAAGGACTTAGAAACTATTTCCTTAGAAGAATTATTTTCCACATTTGAAGTGCATGAATCGAGATGTGCGGGTATGAAGGAGCCGAAGCACAACATTGCCCTAAAAGTATCAAGAGACAAACAAGAGTCAGAATCCTCTCTCGACGATGAAGAAATGGTAATGATGGTAAGACGATTTAAGAAATTATGTAAATCTAGAAAAACTAACCATCCGCGGGGTAGAAAGAAAAGGACGATCCGATGCTACCATTGTAACGAAGAAGGGCACGTCAAGAACAACTGCCCCAAGCTAAGAAACAAGGACAAAGGAAAGAAGTCTGTCCAATCGAACAAATTCAAGACGCTAAAAGCGATGTGGGACAATATGTCGTCCGAATCGGAAGTCGAGGCCTTCTTCGGACTTGCATTAATGGCAAGTCATCAAGACGAGGACTACGACTCAAGCTCGTCCGAAATGAGCATCGAGAGCATCAATGAAGGGGGAGCTACGTCGGAAGAAAGCAATAGTTCAGGGGGAGACACGGATAACGAGATCGACAAGGTAAGTTAGGTATGATCTCTTCCTCCCGATAAATTATTTAAGTTTGTTAAATTGTTAACTAAGGATTGCTGTAAGTTAGAAAAAGAGATTAAAAATTTAAAAGTAATTCTAGCTAAATTTTGTCCATTAGAAGAATTAGACAAATTAAAATTAGAAAATAATGATTTAAAAATACAAGTAGATAACTTAAAAAATCATGCATGTTTACATAATACAAATTTTAGAAAATACAACAATCTAAATTGGTATTTTAGATATCACAAGGGATAAATTAGAAATATTTCAAAAAAGTATATTCCTAAAAAATTCTTAGTTAATCCAGTTAGTAGGAACTTATATTGGGTTACAAAGTCTTGGTTAACCTAAACACTAAATTAGACTTAGCGCTTTCAGCAAGAAAATTAAACGTTAAATTTCTTTATGAGGCTTTGTCTAAGAAAGTGGGTGTTGCTCCAATAACCAAGAAGGTCTAGTGCTTCGTCATTGCTTGGAAGTCAAAATATTGAAATAAAATATTTAATTAACTTACTGATAAAACATTAAAATTGAAATTAAATAATACTTTAAATAGTTTTTCAAACATTTTTTTTAGAAATTTTCTCAAAATTGTCTAAAAGTTGCCTAAGTTAGGATTTTCTTTAGAAAATTTTCTTGTTTAATTTTTTTTTACTTATTCTCAAAAATAATTTTGCTTGCAAAAACTTAGAAAGATTTCTTAAAAATATTTTTACTTAGAAATTTTTTGAAAATTATTACAAAGGGGGAGAAAGAAATTTTTTTTAAAGTTTTTCAAAATTATTATCCTTAGATTTTCTCTTGGTACCCCATTTTTTTTATGTGATCAAAGGGGGAGAAAGAAAAAGTTAAGTCTAGGGGGAGGTAGATTACAATTTTTTATTTTTCTTGCACTTTATTGCAATATTATTTGTTTTACTTTTATGTCTATTTACCCTAATTTAACTTAGGTTGCTCACATCAAAAAGGAGGAGATTGTTGGAACCCCAAGGTTGTTTTGATGTGATCAACAAGTTAAGTTAGGTCTTGTGGTGTTTTAACCTTGTGTCTAAGTGTGCAGGAGCTTAGGAGCACAAGGAGTCGAGTAAAAGACGCAGCTACCGAGAAGGATGGCACGGGAGAGAGCCGACGGTCTCGGTGCGTTCAAGGGACGAGGTGCTGTGGAAGAGTACGTGGGCCGAAGAGAAGGAAGCGCGCAGTGTTTCCAAGGGATGAGAAGCCAGAGCAGAAGGTTGCTCGAGAAGGCCGAAATTGGGTTCGGATGAGCCTTATTTCGGTTGGCTGAAATCACCCAAGCGAGCGAAGCTGGAGCAGAAGACCTGGACCGAGGCGAGCAGCATTGGAGCAAAGGTGGTCCGGGCGCCCAGAGCGATTTTGAGTGCCTGGAACCTGATTTTGATTGTATCGTGTTTGATCGCGATTCGTTGCAAAGGGGATAAAATTTTATCCCCCTCTTAGGAGCCTGTAATCCTCCAGGCGCCCTGACTAAGGCTATAACTGTAACTTTGGTTCAGAAGCTTTACAATAGAACAAGAATTAGCAATACAACACTTGTGAGCTTCAATTTCTAGTTTAACTTATCTTTTTGCGCTTTCACTACTGTAAGAGGCTTCTTCGCTTGAATGAGATCTTTTTAGTGTGTGATTCATTCCTTGGATTAATAACCTCCTCGGTTGTAACCAAGTCAAGTCTGTGAGCCTCTTCTCTTAGTTCTTTCTTTAATTTTATGCAAGTGTTTAAGTTATAAGTTCCATAAGGGTATTTTGTGTTTGTATTTTTTAGGACTATTCAACCTCCCTTCTAGTTGGCCAACATGGTCCAATACTGTCAGTCACCTTGTGCAACCTACTCCAATCTCTTTAGACCTTGGGTTACCGAGCCTCTAACTTGGCCACACCAAATCATCTCTCTAGAGATGTTCGAATCACCACCTTAATTATTCTTGTCCTACAGCCCTTGGATGCCCAATACCATCATTCTATGGTATAGACCACCAAGCCACTAAGCATGCCACCTTGTCCATGTCAAGTCCTCATCAATGTCATCATTTGATCTCATTGAACATGAGCTCGTCAAACTCTCTGAGTTCCTTCAAGTCCCTACACACTCAAATATACATATAAAATACAATAACAAAGATTTAATAAAATCCTTTGTCAAAATATCAAAATTCAAAACTACACTAGATCATTTGGGGCATGATTGCACCACTAAAGAGCTACTGCTTTGTAAACTTCCCTAAGCTTGAGATTGTGAGAGACTTGCTACATCACTTCTTGTGAAGGAGCAATTGATAGGGGATTGATCTAAAGTGACTCACCTAATGAGTTGTAGGCCACGGAGTGTGAACATTATCTTTTTTATATTTTTATTGCACAATGTACTTAATACATTTGTCATTGTGTTTTGTAAAATGTTTTTATTCACCGTTCCCCCTCTTACTATATATATATATATATGATATTGTCTACATTTTTGCTATATATTCTATAAACTATTTACTTTTTTGGGTTAAGTAGAGGTCTTATAAATCCAAGATTTGAGGGTAAAATTCAAAACTGTCGATTAATTTTTTAGAACTCTATTTTTTATTATTAATGAAAATAACACTCTACCCCATCAGCTCTCTCTCAAAAATAATAGGATTGTCCTCAAATTTAGTGTTTGTTATTATCATCTCCTGTCATATGTATTAAATATAATGTCAGATGGATTTGACATATTCAATAATATTTGCACTGCAACAATGTTATAATAGTGACAATTTTATAACTACTATAATATAGATTTGTCTTGTTCAACAATATTTACGTTGTAACAACTATAATTCCATAACTATTATAATAGATACTTATTTTATTGAATAATATTTCCATTGTAGTAATTACGAACTATAATTGATATAATTATCATAACAACTATAAAACCGTCACTATAATGCGGACTTATCTTATACAACTGATTGATGAAATTGGGTAGCAAAAGAAATAATATGTGAATAATATATTGAAAGACAATTGAATAATTATACATGAGTGGTGGTAAGAGGACACCCTTTTAATTAAAAATAAAAAATATATCTTTTTAATTAAAATTAAAAAGGTGCTCTTTAATTAAAAATAAAAAAAGAGATGTGTTTTTAGGATGCTAAAAAAATAAGATGTCCTTCCAATTTTTGCCCAATAATTTTTATATGATATTAGTAGATATATTTTTTTACAATAAATGTCTCATCATTACTCATAGGTAAGTATTTGATAGATTAAAATAATTATTTTAAATAAGAAATATCTTTAATATTATATTGCTTTCACAAATTTAATAATACTTCTATATATTTCAAAGAATACATTTTTATTTTTAAAAATAATTAATTTTATAAAAAATTTAAATAAATTATAATAAAGAATGACTACTTCATCTAGGTATCCGTCTTTTCCAAATGATATATATATATATATATATATATATATATATATATATATATATATATATATATATATATATATATATATATATATATATATATATATATATATATATATATATATATATATATAAAAAAAAAAAATTATAAAATCAACTTTTAAAAAAATTTAAATAAATGAACAAAATTTAAATAAATAAACAGAGGGACGAAGATGGGTAAGTGTGCATTTTAAGTTTAAATAAACATATTTTAGAATAGTTAGGAGTAAAAAAGTGATAATGCTCCTAGACAATCCAATATCATCGCCCTCATTCAAATAAATGATAGAACATTTTTAATCTAACACGCTGATTCTTTACCTTGAACTATTAACACCAACATTTTATACCAGTTAAAAATTGAGTCCAATATTTATTATATTAATCATTGTGATAAAAAGATGAATACCCTCACCTAACGTCCCATGATTAACACGAGATAGACTCCACAAGTCATCCGAGTTGGTATGTGATGAGATGCTTGCCACGAGATCGCGGGATCGAAACTCAGGATAGTCGGAGCGTAAATCTCCGGTCCATGTGCAACTCACCCCACCTGTCACATGGTCACTCAGAATGTTGTGATTTACCTCTCTCGTGATGACCTTGGGTCGGGTGTGACGAGAGACATGGGGGGCGAGCAATTTCGCCTTTTGCCACATGATTAACACGAGATAAATCTATTATATCAATCACGTAATTAACCGGGCGTGCGGCGGATGTGCATTTTGGAATTTAGAAACCGGGAGGAATTTCTGAAGTGCCTCACTCCAAACGACTGCAATAGTGCAATATCTAGCAGGAATCTACTGGCGGTGGCGAGTGGCGAGTGCAAAACGCCGTCTTCTGATGTTTCGTGCCCTAACAACCCGCCGACGTGTTGCCACCCGCCTCTTTTCCTCCTCTCGAACTTCCTCAGGTGGCATCTGCTTCGCTACTTCGTCTGCCGATGCTGTCGTCGTTGCTGCCGAGACGGGTCTTTATGGCCTCGATGTACTCAAGACCGCCAAAGGCTTCCGTCGATTCGTCGACGAGGCTATCAGTCGGTAAGAGAAATCCAGATGCTCGAAAAGGAAATACTCGTTCCTAGTAATTTCCTAAACTGTTAACACCTCGTCTTTAGATCCGGAGAGCTCGTCTCCTACATCTCTCAGTTGCCACCTTCGATGGAGGTTATCCGGGCAATGGACGAAATCTCTGATACCGTTAATCTCTATCTCATTTCTTATTTATTTGTTTGTGCTTTTGTTTCTCGTATCTCAGAAGGCTTCATGTGTTCCTTTGATTTATCATAGGTCTGCTCGGTTATTGATTCCGCAGAACTGTGTCGGAACACCCATCCTGACAGGTGGTTGAACACTTTCTTTTGTTTTCATCCTTTTTAAAGATATTCTTTCTTTGACTTACATTTGTACAATTGTGCTTTTTAGGGAATATGTGGAGGAAGCAAACAAGGCATCAATGAGAATAAATGAATATCTCCATGTGAGTCTAAACTGTTATTTCCTTCATTGATCCATTTCTATTTAGATTTTGTGGTGAATATAAATGTGGTTTGCGCAATCAATCTATCATTTGTTTAAAATGCACTCTATGCGACCAGATATGTGTATGCTGTTGCACCTTATCAGGTGTAAACCCTTGAATGGTAGATATTTTCTACCAGAGTGTAGAATGAACGCCTGCATCATTCAACTATAACCCATACATAAAGATCTGAAGGACGACATTGGCGCAAAAGACCATATGTTACATGCTGGATCATTAATAACAAACAGCTAAACCAGAGGATCTGAAGATTCTCTGTCACAACATCAATGATCACTAACCACAAACCCATCACGGACAAATTATATCTTTGAATTCCTTATAAACATGACATGCTGCAATACAAGTCTCATCATTCACATCCATAGATAAAAAATTACAAGATTGTCATAATTCGAACTATGGTAACAATGTCGGAGTGATTACTTGATATCGACCTATGTTAACTCCATCTAGCTAGAACAACTATTGAGCAATATGCTTGTATTTGAGGCAAAGAAAAAGGAAAATCAACACAAATGTTACCTATGATTAATCAATATGGTAGGGGAAATGTATGCCAAATGTCTAATGCTCATGCACCATTAACTATATATATGCCACAAAATTCATAACCATGTGTATTATGCACCCTAAATGTAGAGTTTGATCAATAATGCTCTCTTTACTCAAAAGTGTGGATTGAAGACGAAAAGGAATCCAAGGTGGAGAAAAATTCCTAAGGAAAAGGAAATGAAAAAGGAAAAGAAGAAAAATAACAAGGAAAGGAAAAAAAATGGCAGATTTCGGTGAGTTCGCGGTTACCTTGTGGAACCTCGCGGTTGTGAGCAAGGTAGCCTGCGGTGCAAGCGAGACCACCCATGGCAGCGAGCTGCCTCTCTTGCAGCCATGAACTACCTCTCTCGCAACCACGAGCTGCCTTGTGGTGCGGTGGGAGATTTGAGTGAGACACGAGCTTGACAAGGAAGGGAAGGAAAGTTCATTTTGCGGAATTATGGGTGGATGAAAAATTGCTCAAAAAATTATCCATGGAAGTTTTTTTTAATTTGTCTGCGGATCCAAGAACATGGTTAACCCATCTGCTAAAGTAATAATAGAAGTATAGGTACGTGATTGAAAAGTTTAAAACAAATTTGAATTATGTGTCATATGATCTGTAGCATCAGAATCTGTAACCCATTTGGGGATGAGGAAAAAGATTTTAACGATTTTTGGTATTGAGAGAATTTAGCATATTCATCAATAGAGATCATGACAAACTTCTTCTCAACCATATCACCAAATAGCAACAAGAACAAAAGAAATCGTAACTAAATCCTAAATACCAAAGAAACTTGAAACCTATTGTGTAAAAAAAAAAGTCTCTCACCTAAATAGATGTTGACTCAATAAGGTATGTGAAGATATTGTATGGAGCAGCGTGAACGGAATAGTGACAATCAAAAAGATTTCTAGTAATAAACATACTTTCACATGTCGCCGCATGAGACTAGATCAGAAAACTCGTAACGATGTGTGTGGCTCACACATGGAGATTTCGATGATTGGAATAGAAGCGATGACAAATTAGCGTTTCCTCCTAGGCCAACGATGGCTAATGGAAGAGAAGAATTGTCAACATTGATCAATAATGAAAGATAAGAGGAGCCTAGGGTTTAGAATGATAGCTAGGGTTTGGAATGATGGCTAGGATTTGCTCTAATACTACGCTAAGAAATTATAAAGGAATTTAAAATATATATTAATTTTATTCATCAATTTCATATATATATATATATATAGAGAGAGAGAGAGAGAGAGAGAGAGAAAGAGAGTATCTAGACTTAATTAAATCCCTACAATCAAGAAATTATATCCCTACAATCAAAGTTAACTATATCCCTATATTTCCTATTTTTATTTATATAATCTATAAATTACCCAAATAAGATACATTAAAGAGGAATACAATGTGGTAAAGGATCAACAAATAAAGGAGCGATGGAAGAGGTATTTTCATCAATATTTTAATAAAGGTTTAGTTGACCAACTTAGTTTAAGAAATTTAAGTGGGGTAGAAGAGTATACAATTTTAAATTTTTATGGGAGATATCTAATTTTTAAGCTGAAACAAGTGTTAAATGAGATTAAAAAATAAAAAAACGATGGGACCAGATGATATTCCAAATTTCCAATAAAGGTATATATTGAATCGCTTATGAAGTTATTCAAAAATGAAGAAAATGAAGGGTAATTACTTTAGTCACTTGTATAAAAATAAAGGAGATTTACAAAATTATATGAATTATAGAAGCATTAAACTAATGAGTCATATCATCAAAATTTGGAAAATAGTGATAGAAAAAAAATAAAGAGAACAAGGTATCGAAAATCAATTTGGATTCTTACCTAAAAGGTCGATGATAGATGTTATACATCTCTTGGAACAAGTGATTGAAAAGGATTAAAAAAAGAAGCAAGAATTACACATTATATTTATTGACCTAGAAAAAATTTATGATAAGACTCTCGAGAGAAATTATTTAGACAATTCTAGAAAAGAAATGTTTAGTGTAGCATATATTGAAACAATTAAGAATATGTCTGATATAATAACAAGAGTAAATGCTACAAGTAGATTAACTAAAATTGTTTATATAAAAATAGGGCAATCAACTCTAAGTGCATATCTTTTTGTACTATTTATGAATGAGCTCACTCGACACATTTAAGATACATTATCATGATGCATCTTATTTGTAAGTGATATTGTTTTAATCGATGAGACATGTAAATAAGTCAATGCTAAGGTTGAATCTAGATGGGAGACATTGAAAGTTAAAGATTTTAGGCTTGAGTTAATATAAAATATACTCTAAAACTTAAATGGAAGTTTCACAAAATGATAGTCACACTTGCTATGTTATATGGCGTTGGACATTAGCCTTTAAAGCGAGCGTAAGAGTAGAAGATGAGAGTCGAGATAAAGATATTAAGGTGAATGTGCTAACATGTGGATGAACAAATAAGACATGAGAATACTAGAGAAAATATCAAAGTTGCACCTACTGAAGGAAAAATTCGAGAGGCACGTTTAAGATGATATGAATTTATATTTAGCGACTAATAAATGTCCTAGTTAGGCTATATGAGATCATGATAAATATGCACATTAATTGAGGAAAAAAGAGACCAAAGAATACTTGGTTAGCAACGATAAAACATGATTAAATGTATTTAAATACAAATGAAAATATACTAGGGGATTGAGCCAGGAGGCATAAAAGGATCTATATAGCCGACCCCACTTAATGGGATAAAATTTGATTGTTGTTGTTGTCGTAACTATTTGCAAGCTTCAAATTCTCAGGTCGTGTCAAAGTTTTGATCTTTGTTAGAACGATATAGTTTAGGAGATGAATAAGAAAAAGGAAATAAAACAACACATACTCAAGTTCCAACTCTATTGCATTTGGAATAATACAATTTTAACAATATCTTGTACGAACACAAGTTAAAAGAAATAACAACATCATATTATCTCATGTCAAGACATATATTCTAGCATGTCAAAAGGTATCAAGTCTTGGCATGACACAATACTTGTTGACATGATTAACACAGCGGAAGGAGACATTACCTATATATTGTATCGAGTTTCAATAATTTATCGAAATAATCCATCATCTTCTATCAATGTAATTTGTTGTTACCAAAGGCGAGATACTAAGCCTTATCCCACTAGGTGGAGTTAGAGAGAAATGCAACAACAAGAAATAAAAGAGTGCTTGTGTGCTAGGATATACAATACAAACCTCGAATAGATATCTTTGTGCTTAGTAGTTGAGGGGGAGATAAGTTGTTGCCTACGGTTCAAAGTCAAAGGTCATCATGAAAATATAGGTTACGGTTGATAGGTAAGGATGAGATGAGTTTGTCTACTAAGGTATGTAGTCTTAGCCGAGGAGGTTGTTAGTGTTAGTAGTTAGGGATAGGGAGAGAATGTGTCTAATACGGAAGGCCAACAATGTTGTAAAGGATTGATGATATAAGATGAAGTGTGAATGATGAGAAGAGGTTGCCAAACAAGATTGATGTCGAGAGTGAGATGAGGGTAAATCTAGGGTGGGAATGACAATGCATTCTTAGGCGCTGATCAATGAGGGAGATCTTGATGCAAGTTATGTGGTATAAGATGGTGAAATGGAGATTTATTAATTGTTTTTAAATTCAGTATTACCATACCAATACCTAGTTTCATGGTCTTGCTTTTTATTTTTTATATTCTTATTTCAGCTAGATTCTTTTATGTATCCATTTGTGTGGCATTGACATTGATATGTAGATAAGGTGTTAGATTTGCATATGGTTCTATTTCATTTTTGCATCGAGGAAAATTGAGGACAACAAATGATGGAAGGCTAGGTGTGGTTACCCATCTATTGGCTACCTCTCAAGATAGTTGGATTTTCAATCTATCATTTGTAATAGTTTATTTAATAATTTCAGTTAACCATGTTTAAGGTTGCACTGGAACTGTTGGATTATCAAGGTTCATAATTTTTCCATAGTATTACCTTTATGCCCACTTTACTTGGAGGTGAGGACGAGAGAAAGGATACATTGCATATCCTTTCCTCTAGTTACCTATTGTAAAATAATGGGCAGAACTTTTCACAAGGGATGACCTTGCAATCTTTATAAAATTTCCAATTCCTCTTCTTAACCATAAGAAACTTAATTTGTGACTCATTATAATTAAGTATTCTCCTAATTATTCTATTTATTATCGTCATTGCTTTGATGGTGAGCATTTCTACATTTTATATTCCAAATATGATGTAATCAGTATTCCTTTGGTTCTGTTATTATCCAATTTAGGGTGTGAGAACTCTTGTATATTTAATACTACATCCAAATTCTTATGGAGATATAATGGTCCTTGTTAAGACATTGCAATCGGAAGCTGCTATGTGTTCATTTCAAAGAACAATCTAACATTAGTGTAATAGTTTGATGGATTGATACATAACGTTTGCCTATATTTTAACGTTGGCCGACAACCTAATGTAATCCTCTTTTATTTGGGCTTGGAACCCGCCATGGTAGAGTTTATTCACCATGGGCAGAGTCGAAGCTTGCAAACAATTACTTCTTAATATAAGATAATTAGTGGAATAACCACACCACCCAACACATTTATTTAAGTGGGGTGGCCTATAATTAATGGAAGTTTAAAAGAAAATAACAACTTTTTTTTCTCTCTACTGTTAATATAATAGGCAAGTGAGAAAAGTAGATGTACAAAAAGAAAACTTTACAAGAGCTAGGCATAGTTGATTTTGAGCTCTTCGAGGTGTTGAAAACTCTTTTATGATATAGAGAATGAGAAAATTTAAATGTAATTTTTGTTATATTTGAAGGTCTTATTGTACCCAATTTAATACATAAGCTAGTCTTAGCCTTAGATTTGTAAATAAGGAAACTCAAATGAGTTTTTTTGCTTGACTTCAGATCAACTCAAATAATCTTAAATCATTCCATTCTTTTGAAATGCAGATATAGAAACCTTATTAGTCAACAATTATTTGCTAGGTTTTAAATTCCAACTCAGTTGACTGAGGAGCTCTCTAGTTGATTGCCCAAACTTTTAGTTGGCTCAAATCTTTTCCAATTGATTCCAATGACTATGATAGTAAGCTTATCCTCCAATGTATAATTTTCCACTAATTGAAGATCTCTATAGTTCCCTATTTTAAATTAGTTGATTGCTTATTCCACTCACTATCTTCTACAACTTAATCTTTCAGTCGATTAGAGTAAAAAAAAGAACATTGTATATCTGATGAGCATTTTCATTGTTGACTCCTTGACTTGTGAGTTCACTCAATACTTTAATTGACTGTGAACGACTTTTAGTGTATTAAATATACTCGATGATCTTGGCTTAACTTGAGACATTGTTGAAACATAAACAATGATGCAAAACCCACTTTCTTTGGTCGTTTCAAGTCTTCAATGTTGTCGTTGCTTCAAGGATTCTTCTCATGATCCTTTTGGTCCCTTAGATGTATTGAGCCCTTCAAGCTTGCTCTACGTTGACCTTTGCCTTGCCTTCGGGTTCATCTCATTCTGGGCCTCCAAGTTATCAAACTACTAACCAACTTAGACACGTGAGCACAACTTGACTCAATTTAGTCATAGTCTTTCCCTCTCCATGAGAAACCTGCTAGCTCCTGGTCGACCTCTACCTTTTGGTTCAACAATCTTTCAAGCTCCATGTGCAATCTATTAAGCCCATGCACACTTGACCTATAGATCAAGTGCAGTAGCAAGGTGCCTTCTCAGTTCCAGGCATCTAAGGATCGAGTCCTAGCTTCGGCAAATTAATGGATGGATTTCTCTTAATTGGCGATTAACCTAAGAATGTTGGGATGATGAGCTGCCCGTTGCGAGTGCTTTTCGATTTATCCTGGTGCTGGTGGGCAATTTCCGTGGGGCTGGACTGGTCACCAGGATTAGTCGGCGTAAGTTGGATAATGCCAACTATAAAAAAGACACAAGAAGACCTATTTAAAATCTTCTTGAACCACATCAAAACAACTAATCAAAGCTAATCACTTGGGACATGATTGCACTAATAGGTTTGAATATTTTAGAGAACCGAGAGAGGAGATGCATGCACCATGAGAACTTAATTAGAATTATGTTGCCCCCAGGGCGTAGCGCAAATGGTGGACGCATGACATCTCTAGCATAATGGTCAGGGGTCAATTCTCAGGAACTGATGACCTGGGGTTTATCCTACCATGCGCCTAATGCCTGTGTACCTGTATTTCCTCCCTCAATATCCATGGGGCCGACACTAGGGGGCCGTTAATGTAGCGGATCTATATATTTTTTTGAATTAGAATTAGGTTAATTGAACAATCAATCATTAGAATTCAAGAAAGCCTGCAATGACAATAGGAATGTGGAATCACTACTCGTAACTTGGGAGCTTGGCCCACACCTTGTTGGTTCCTTGATAAATGTTCTCAACCGTGAAGTGTTTTCTCCAATCTCTATAGAGGATGTGTTCATTTTTTTGGCATAGGCTGCTGACGTCCTTTGGTCAAAGACTGTTGAGGAAGAATATGCCTTGAATATGTTTGGATGCTTGAAGAGATGATGAAGCACCGTGTTAAAGAGAAAGCAATAGCAGCCATTTTTTTAGCCCTAAAATTCTGTTTGAGTGATTCTTCTTTTTTTTTTTAAAAAAAATTGTTGATAGGGGTTTAAGTCCAAGTGTTTATTCTGTTCATAAATCATCATTCAAGTGCTTCATGTTGAATTGGTTCAGTTTGTGTTAAATCAAACCGATTCTTCACCCACTCTGATTAATCCATATTGTTCAAACCGTTTGAAGCTCATAACCATTGGAATCGTGGGATTCAAATATTTAATCATTTGAGCTAAACCTTGCAAGCTCATCTCATTCTCAACTATTATCTAAATTGACCATCTCACCCTTATCCATAGTTACTTACCCTAGTCAACAGTTTCATCTCATCTTCATGATCACTCCATATACTGCAACCTTGGCAAAGAAACATCAACCCTTGACACCAATTATGAATGCCAAACCTTAATAGTTTCACACCATCTCTCAACACTGCACCATATGATTGTTTGCATGACCACCCAATTAAAGTCATAGGATCACATGACCACCTAATCATTCTCTATCAAGCTACATGATGCTCTTATTATGTTCTTCACATCCTTCCATTATATTTTCTGTTAAACTTCTGTAAATTTCTTGGTTATATTCATAGGTATGCCTCTTTAATTTGTTCTAGTTTTCCTAAATTCTTATTTTTTTTATGAATGACAATTTAATGCTTGGATTTTATTTCCATTTTTCTTCCTTCTACAACAACGACCAATTGTGAGTTCCAACAACTCCACTTCTCAACAGAACCATATTTTCATATGTACTTATATTAGTCAAATAATTTTACTTACATCTTTCCCCAGCATTCACAAATTAAGTCTTTATCTATTTCTTGAGCCTTTTGTCTTAACCATTTTATTTTTTGTGAGAACATTATGTTTTTTTTTTCTTTTAATTCTCATATTTACCAAATCTAATCATTCCTAAGAGTTTTCTTATATTTGAAGTTCCTAAACAATGTTCAATCTATCTAACATACTAACTTCAACTATAATCATTATGCCATCATATTAAATCTGTCATTGCAAGAATCTTTTTACAAGTTTTGTCTTTTCGTACTCCAGTAATGTGCCTGCTATTGCTTGTAGTTCCTAAATACAAATAATAGTTTGTACACTGCAATAGTGAAAGTTGAGCATGGAGGTGCTCTACATACGGAAGAAGCTCAAAGGGCAGCACATGCCTTGCGTGTTGACTTTGAAAATGGTGGCATCCATCTTTCTGACGGTAATAAATCTTCGACTGATTACTTTTTCTTGCTATCTATTTGTCTATTTTGCTTGCTTATGATTTTATGTTTCATTTATTGTAGAGAAACTGCGACGAATCAATAAATTGAAAATAGAGATAGCTAAGTTGGGTAAAGAGTATGCATCATCCACTTGTTTTCTCCTATTAATATTATTCTGTCAGAGATTTCTAAATTCTATAGTTGTTTCTGGAGCTTGATTTATGTATCTTATGCACAAATCTCTGTCTCACATAAGATAAAAAGTAGATGTTTGAACTTTGAAGCAGGTAAGTTAGTCATAGATGAGGAGACCCACAGCAAACTTCAAGAATGTGTATCCTACATAGATTCTTGGATGAACACACTTGAAGTTCAAGAATATGCTGCTATAGTGAAACTGAGCCAAACTTGCCTGCTTATCATCTGGATTCCTGGCACATAAGTGATGCCATCATTTATATATGTGTATGTGCATGAAGCCATGTGCTGGCAAATAGTACAACATGAGCAGATGCCCTAAAAATGCCCTAAAGTTTTATAAAAAAGTGAAGATAAGGCCTTTTTATAGAATGAGCTGTCCAATACTCGGTTCCCATTCAGCTCTCAAACCATTTTTTGGTGGTTGAACATGGTTCTAAAGGTAAAATTTGAACTGTGCTTTGTATGGCATCTTAATAGGCATATTTAAGAGAGAAGGCCTTACTAGGGCCTTTAAAGCAATAAGGACCTTTTTAGGGTAATCACCCCTGAAACATCAAATCATAAATGCCAATTATGTTGGTTTGCCTCAACTATTTTGTTGATTTGACACAGATCCTTAGTTCATTGGATTTGATATTTCTGACTTTTAATTATTCTGATATATTCCTTTTATAAGAATTAACATTGGCCATTAATCATTAACATTATTATACAGGTGAAAGGGGAATCATGAGGAATGGAGTGTATATCCTTTTAAATCTAAGATATAACTTAGTAGCTATGCATTTTGAGTTGGACATTTTCTTCTCTATGAGTCAAATGAGTTCTAAATCATCCATCCTCTTCTCCTCTGTATCTAGTATCTCCATGCCTAGCACCTTCCTGCAGACAGTGCCAATCTAGCATGGATAAAATTATAACAGATTTAGGAGTTTCTTGGCCTCTTGTGCTAGCTTGAACCTTGGTTGGAGAGAGAGAGAGAGGGGAGGGGGCTGAGTTAGGAAGAATTTGGGTGCGGTATAGGTGTGGGTTATACCTAAGAGTTGGGATAAACTGCAAGGAGCTTGGTCAAAGTGGGTTGTATTGGCCGAGGGGCAAACGACAAAGTCAAAGTGAACCAGAATGGCATTGATTTAGGTATCCTAAGAATTGCGATGAGGCGGGGATAAATTATATGGGGTTGGTTACACATGGCAGAGAGAACTTAGAAATTAGAAGGCTGCAAGTATAGACTGAAGTGGCGATGTTGATAGGCTGTTGCCATGAAATTGACCAGAGCAGTGCTATTGTATCTTAGTCTAAAGAAGGGCTCTTGCCTCCTTTTATAGGCCTTAGAGTGAGTAGAGTGAGGGCCCACCTATTTGCAATGTTCTATGCAACGTCTCCCTGTTAGCTTTAGTTTTCACATGTTAATTAATTTGATCTGATACATGAGAATTCCCATTGGTTAATTCGAAGGGCTTCACACAAATCAAACTCTGTTCACATTGTTGATCTCAAAGTACATGTATCAATCATATGGTGATTCCTAGAACTAGTGGGTAAAATTGCCCACACCATTTTCCATTATCTTAGGTTCCAAAGGCCTATATGCACAATGGTTTTTTGAAATTTATTCATTTGCTAGAACAATGGTTTTCCATTATCTTCCTTTGATCTCTGCACTAATAGAACAATGACTACTAAACAAAAGGCTAACTTTTTACTGGTCTTGAACCAATTGATTGTGGTTTCTCTATGAAAAGTGGTTATAACTCTAATACCATGTGGAGGCAGTATATAAAATTTAAGGAAAAGTATGAGGACTAATTCTACTTGTTGTTCTATTAGTTTTTGCTTGTGACTAGGTTATTCTGATTAGTTACCTTGGAACTCAAGTTTCTGCATCTTACTATTTACAGGATCATCACTTTCAATATAGTTTCATGCTAATGGTGAATAAGTTGTGCTCTTCATTTTTGTGCACTTGGAAAAAAATTGTCTACTTTTTTAGTTTCATATTTTGTTCGAACTTGTTGCCAGATAATATCTTGTATATATGTTCTTTTCAGGTTCAATGAAAACATTATACTTGATCCAGGTTCTGTTGACATATTTCCAGCTTCACGCATACCTAAAAATATTCAACATCTTTGTAGAACCATATATAGGCCAGTTCCTTCAGATGGATCTTCTAAATCATGGATTACAAGAAAAGAGAAGGGCTATCGAATCACTACAGACTCCAGTACTTTATCCTCAATTTTGAAATGGGTGTCAGATGCTGAGGTATCTTCCCATTTGGACTTGAATCAATAAATTAGTGTTTTTTGCATTCTATATATACTCAAAAAATGTGAAGTCCTAGCTTCTCTATGCTTGTTTACTAGTTTCTCTATGCTTTACTCTAGAATTTCTTATATATATTGTGTCAAGTGATATTGAACAAAATATACTAGTTGTTTCTCTTTTATATTATTGATAAAAGAGCAGCTCGGTGCATGAAGTTCCCCGTCAATGAGGGGTCATGAGGAAGCGTCTATTGTACGCTTTGGGACGCTGGATGTAGCCATTGATCAGTTTGGAAAGAACTACGAAGAAAGGCTGAGGACTTTGGATGACGCTGATGAACAGGCAGGACCAGCATGGGTGGATGGCGCTGATGGACGCCGGAGAAGATGCTGATGATGCCGGAGAGTAGGCTGGAATGCAGGGTGCGTTGTGCCAACCCAAGCTAGATTTGACGGCGCCTGTGAGAGCTTGTTGCAGCGAGGGAGGTGCAACAAGGGAGGGAGAAGATGTTGCAGAGGCCACGGAGTCGCGGGCGATGGCAACGACGACGTGGTCTTGGGTGGAGAAGATTATGCGTTGACACAGAAGGGGGCTGCGGGGCACGATCTCGGAGGTGGTGGAGAGCGCAGCGAGGCAGATCTCGTCGAGCGAGCAAACTAGACACGAAGGCGGCGCTGAGGCAGATCTCGCCGAGCGAGCGGCGGAGGCGACGCGTGAAGAAGGGCGGATTTCCTGGATCTCCTTGGAGGCGGCGGGAGGACACAGCGCCAGGAGGACACAACGCCGGTAGCTTGTGTTGTGGCAGCGTTTCGTGCGATGGAACAGTGCCGCAGACGCATAGGAGAAAGGGAACGGGGAACGAGGATGACGGCAGAAAAATTAGGGTTTTCTTAGGAAATTAGGGTTTACTTTAACTTGGCTCTGATACCATGTTAAATGGAAAACAAAATCTCGTGTCTTGGATACCACGAGTTAGTCTTTTTATAGGAAAGAAGATATACAACATAATTACAGAAATACCCCTATATATTTACATATTCTAACAAATTTAAATATAATATTTTACATCTAAAATTATAAAATTTTAAATCAATTTATTTTTTGGTTCACATAAAATGTTTTTGAGTTTCATATATTTTACTGAAAACATCTTAAACCTCAAATTTAACTTTGTCAAGTTCATATCAAGTTTCATATATTTAATTTTTAAAATTTTAAACATAATATTTTACATCCTAAGATTAGAAACTTTTGAATCTTTTTATTTTTTGTCCACCTGAGAATTATGGTTATGTTGAAGAAACAATATTATTCACTGCATCCAAAAGAGATTTTTATTTAGATTTTATCAAATAAATTATTAACAAGGTGATATTTGATGGTCTATTATTAAATGCTCAAATAAATTTTAAACAATTACATAGACTAATAAAAATATCAATTAATTTCAAACAAAACTACATCATCAAGACTGAAAACTTCTTGGGCTTAGGCTTTCAAATCTGAAATTGCTTTAATTTTGTAGAATTTAAAAATAAAACACGCAAGGATTAGAGAAAATTTCTTTTTCTGTTTCATGGTTTTCTGTAAAAAATTGAATAAACTATGCATAAATTATCATAAAACAAAAGAAATATAACTAAAG
Organism: Zingiber officinale; assembly: GCF_018446385.1. Classification (NCBI taxonomy): domain Eukaryota; kingdom Viridiplantae; phylum Streptophyta; class Magnoliopsida; order Zingiberales; family Zingiberaceae; genus Zingiber; species Zingiber officinale. Next base: position 108,610,392 of record NC_055995.1, on the reverse strand, counting down.
CTAAAAATTAAACTAAAGGTTACAAACTTTTTTAATTCTAAAAATCGAGAGTATTAAATCAGTCAACAAATAAATAAAAGAATGAATATATATTAACAATATAATATCAAAATTATATTGTTATGACATGATATGAAGATTGTAAACCTTGATTCCAAATGACAGTTTTTTCACTTCTTCCACTTATCGTTTTGTGAGATAATAATTTTAGCTAATTTTGCCCAATTCTGATTTTGCTTTTGGTTGTTGTACTCCATATTTGATTCCAAATGACAATTTTTTTCACATCTTTTATCTTTTTGTGAGATAATGTTTTAGCTGTTTTTGGCCAATTTTAATTTTGTCAACTTGAACTAGTTGGTATGGTTGTTATTTAGTGAAACAATTGTCTAATTCCAATCTGTTGTGACTTTTTAACCTCTGATTGCCAATTGATGAAAATTTTCAGTGATACTCAAGAGTCTCCATTTGGCTTAGCTTGTGAATTTAGGTTGATTTTGCATGTCGGTACATAAGTAACTAAACTTCATCTAAATTGTTTACAAATAAGCAAAAGCAACATGATGGCCCTCTAATGACTATATTTTTTTCTTGTTCAGCTCTTGGTAATCTGGGGCTACTTTAAATAATGTTTTACTGTGAAGATCCTTGTTCATATCTTTGCTTTGTCCCCTTCGTTGAGTTTCTCATGCATGGTTTCGTTAGATGATGATGCTCTTTCCAACATTAATTTTTAACTGAGTTTCTTCAAATAATCTCTACATTCTTATAATAAGAGCTACTGAATAATGAATGCCCATCTAAGCCAGTCAAATAACTCATTTTCTCAAACTATTCAGGTAAGAAAACAATCATACATGAAGGGAAATTCCATGCCACATGCAAATCTTGATGTTCTCAATAAACTTATAAATGCTCGTCATGAACTTGCACAGGTACTTCTATTTCGGTGTTCTAATTATTGCAATTCTTTGCTACTATAGCCAAATAATTTAACTAGATTTCATTTGTTAATCATTTAAACCTTAACACTTAGTAGTATTCTTTTGGCAATCAATATGGTAACAAATTCTTGTATACTATTTTGTTGTTACTTTCGTTGATATCATTATGAAAAATTGTTTAATTTTCATCTTTATTGGTTGAAAGGTCACAATTGCAGCAAATCCATTGTTTGTTTTTCACTAGAGAAAATATGTATTTCAATTCAAAGAACAAGACTATAACTCTTGCCTTCAGTTTCCAGAAAAAGCTAAAACTCTTGCAAATCATAATGACCTTAATCCAAATTCAAACCTGCCAATGATTGGCAAAGAAACACTGAGAATTCATTATTTGCTCACACTTCTCTGCCATAACTCTCAAGGACATTTAACAATGCTAAACAATACACTCGAATACGAACATTTTCACCAAAATATCCTTCAATTTTCTAAGGAACAATTCTTTAGCATACAAACACCTACCAATTTCTACCTATTTATTCTTCTGGCTTTCCATGGCACAGCATTTCACTAAGAAATGAATCATCACCAGATTATTGATTTCCCCTAAAGGTCAAAATTCTCCATAATACTTTTGTAATAATCTATCCCAAAGAAATGTTTGTTATAAATTATGATTTTCTTGTTCATGTAAACTTTGTTACTGGGTTGTTAGATGATTTCCATGTTTCCTTATTTTGGGAAAATTTCCTAATCTTTTATTCTACTTGTTAGCTCAGTCTATCTTGTTCTATCTTTCCTTTGGTGCTTGATCTTTGTTATTCTAACTTCCTAGTGGTTCATTTAGATAATGGAATATAAATCTTATGCTGACTTTGCAATTCGTCCTAACATGGCTGGGTCACCTGACGTTGCTATGTCATTTTTGCTTGATTTGAGCAAACATGTGAGATGCAAAGCTGATGAGGTATGTTGATGACATAAGGAGTTCATTTCCTTTTAAATGCTGGCGATTAACTTGTAGTTTTGATGTATCTCATTTAGGAGTTCAATGTAATACGAGAATGCAAGAGACAATACTTGAATGAAAGAAATGCAGATTTGGAGCCATGGGATGAGGCATACTTTGTAGGAATGGTGAAATCTTCTGCATACAGCTTGGACTCGTCAGTATGTTAAATTACCTCAGATAATAGCTTTTGAGATTTCATTCTTTCTAAATCTTTTAGGCCATCTTCCTATGATGGAAGGAAACAACAGCAGAAGCTATCCTGGGGAAATATTTCCCAGGCAACCTTCCATGACAATGGAGGTAGATAACAAAGGGGGAGAATTATCCCCCCTGCAGCTGCAGTGCAGGTTTCGTTTACCACTTAAATTAGCCAGAATGCCACAAGTTGTGTGGAAGCCTTCCCAATTCAATAATTTTTTTTAAAGTTTTTATAATCTTGTTTTCAAACTGTTTGTCGCCTTTAAACAAATAATTTTGAAATTAAAGTTTCTCTCCACCCTTCCTTCTTTCTAAGGACATTGTGAAAAGGGAAACACACCTTTTCTTTCTCCCAAGGAAATAATACTAGTAATATTTTCCTCCATCATCCTTCTTTCCACCTCAGGTCCTTGCCTCGTAGTCATAGGAAAGTCTTCTTTCACCAGAAACTTTCATTATTATATTTTCATTTTTCTGACACTTAGGTATTTCCCAAAGAATGTTATAATGTTTCTGAAAGATATTTTATTTCCTGGAAACTTTTTCAATTATATCTTAGTAGTTTTAATTTTTCCAGAACTAATGGAAAATGAAAAGAAAAATAAAAAAGTAAAAAAAATGGCCTTCATCTTTTGGATTTCTCTACAATATAATTTATTTCTTACACAGGATGTTTGAACTTGCCTATATATATATAAATTACTATCAAACTCATTTTTCATGAATAAACTTCCATTTCTTTGGAAAAATAAATGGAAAAATGATAAAACTATTCATAATAGATATTACAATTTTTTTGTAACTAGCTTCATGTGTAAGGATAATCCGTTGAAGGTGGCAACAGTTCATTCTGCTTTTACCTTTAAGATAATTTTTATTTATTACCCTTGAGATAGAGTGCCATATTATATGTGATTTTATTTTATTTTTTTAACACTTAGAAGGATAAAATTTGGGATAATTATGCATTTTTCCATCTGCATTCTAGTGTTGATCTGTTTGGTCATTGGTGCAGGTCATTGCATCATATTTCTCATTGTCTCGGTGCCTTGAGGGATTGAAAATGTTAGTTGAATCGTTATTTGGGGCAACATTTTGCCAAGTTCCAATGATGCCTGGGGAATGCTGGCATCCAGATGTAGTGAAGCTATCTCTTCATCATCCTCAGGAGGTATGTATAGCTCCATCTATGCTTCTTTTGATACTCCAAAACTTTTAAGAGCAAGGATCTGTAATTGGTTGGGAAACTTTTCTATTTTCTAATTTCATTTATAAAATATAATTCAAAAATTGAAAGAGAAATAAAATAAATATCTAGAATTGATTTTTCTTGACACATTTGAAAGTGAATGATGAGATAATTTTTTTTTTTTAAAAAAAATAAATGCATGTTTTGAGAACTACTAATTGAAAGTAAAAAATTTCCACGAACCAAGTTTGAGATTTATGCTCTCGTTTCTTTGGAGTAATAAACATCTTCTAATTCCATTCCCGAACTTGTTCTAATTCAGTCCTTCAAAAGATGGTTTGATGTCTCTTACTAGTACTAAGATCACTCCAATCTCCTTTCTATATTTTACTAGTATACCAACTGGTGTACCTTTACCAGTGCCCTGTAGGAAGAACAATTGTTTTCTTAGTGGTGAGCAAGGTTTAAAATCTCGTCCCGTGCCGAGATTTCAGTTCCATACCGGAACGATATGGTTTCGGTATCGTATCGTGCCATGCCAATACGATTTCGGTATTTTTTTATTTGTATATAGTAATTATTAGATAAATATATTTATTGTGTATAATTTAAAAATAAGTTATATATTAATTTTAATCTGATTTATTAGAATTGTTTTTAATTTTTTTAGATTTTTTTAAAATTTTAAAATTAAATTTAAATCAGTAAAATTAATTTTCAAAATATTAATTTATAAAATTTATTATTTTTTTAAAATTTTAAATATATTTACTGTGAACAAATATAAAATAATTAAAAAATATCAGATTATTAATCTGATTTATTAGAATTTTTTAAATATAGAATTTTTAAATAAAATTTAAATCAATAAAATTAATTTTTAAATATTAATTAATAAAATTTATTAATTTTTTAAAAATTTTAAATATATTTACAGCAAAAAAATATAAAATAATTAAAAAAAAATCAGATTATTAATCTGATTTATTAAAATTTTTTTAAAATTTATTTTAGAATTTTTAAATAAAATTTAAATCAGTAAAATTATTTTTCAAAATATTAATTAATAAAATTTATTATTATTATTTTTTAAATTTTAAATATATTTATATTTTGTTGGGATAATTTAATTAGGGTTTATAAAAGCCTCTTCGAGATATCACATTTAAGTTGGGAAATGTTTGAATTAATTAAATCAAAATATTTAATTTTTAACACTGTCTTCACAGCAGCTTGTCCGGTGGCGCTTGAGCGTCGCGGGACACCTCTTGGGTGTCGTCGGAGGAGTCTCGTGCCTCCTCCGGAGCTGGACTCCTTCAGCGTAGCGTGCGAGGCGTGCGAGGCGTCTGGGACGACAAGTGCGTGATTTCTTATGTCATGTGATGCTCCCGATGACGCATGACGAAATTGTCGTTCGTCGGGTGTCAGTTTCGGTGCGCGGGCGGAATGGTAAGTTTCACCCATTCCACCCAGCACGAAATAAAAATTTGAACACTGGTGGTGAGTACTGCCCAGGCTGATGTGATTAGTGTCTAAATCTATAAATAGTCGTTTACTTTCTTTAAACTTCTGTGCTACGATCATGTTTGTGCCGTAGGTTCTATGATTTATGTTGATCTATCATGCTTAGTGACTTATAATTAATGAGATGTGTGGTTGAGTGTGGTTGGCAATTTGAATGCATTGAATTGATAAATACGGATGAAGGTTTATCATCATCGAGAATTCAATTGATGATGTTCATGTGCAACAAATATTCCATGAATATTTGTTTCCATTTTGAACTCTATTTTTTCTCTCATTATTTTAATAGATTTTAAAAATATTGTAACAAGCACTTTCATATGGATTAAGGATGCTATCTCCATAATCTTTGTAGAGGCCTATGACAACGGGAAAATGAGGCAAAGGAGGTTGATAATGGAAGTCAACAAAGATCTATTGTTTAGATTTACTAGCTGGAGGACTGGGAGCCAAAAGTGAAACTGTGGGAGCCATAATACCTATGGAATCCAGTTATACATTTTAACACACAATATAGCAATGTAGATTATGTCATTTTTGTAAATGATGCATGCAACATGTAATTAATATCTAGAGGTCCACTTAACAATTGCATATTAAAACAAATATTTAAGTTAGCAGTTACAAGTTTCATATTGGTACATAAAAAATTTAATTGAATGTTCCTCTCTAGGAAAACAATCATCAAATTAGATCTATGCTCACCTAGCAGTTCAAAAGAACTGCCTAAATGGATAGCATTTTACATTTAGTCCCTTCTTTAAAATTCCTAGGTGGCCACATATGTGATCGCATAAAGCACTTTTTAAAACCTTGTTTTTTCACATTGATTGCCATATACTAATTTTTTTCTCTACTATTTTATGGTTTGCATGTAATATGCCTATGTCTTCTTCCTAATGGCACAAATGATATTGCATGCCAACTTGCATGCTATAGAAAGTTGAACACCTATAGTTTTCTCCAAGTTTGAAAAGAAATTGAGCATTGTCTCTTCAAAGTTCTATTTACTCGCAAAATAAATGTTTTGATTTCTTCACCAATTATATGTACGTTTCCATATAAAATATTTCAAATCCTGTTTTTTTGTCTCAGGGTGGTTTAGGTTTCATGTATCTGGATCTTTATTCCAGGAAGGGCAAATATTCTGGCTGTGCACACTTTGCTATAAGAGGAGGGCGCCTGATATCCAAGTCAGAATACCAGCTTCCTGTATGGATGGATATTTCTTTTTTCGTTTTCTATAAATTTCAACTACTTGGATATTCTATTGTTCTCTTCAACTTAACCAACAGAAGAAGGAAGATTTGATCTCTTGGATTAGCAAAATGTGATCTTGCTGATTTGTCATTTTGTACCACTTGTTCTGAAAAAGTAATCAATTAAATATAATTTTTATAGCTCTACCAAGCTTATTGTTATGTACTGTGGCCTTCTCCACAAACAGTAGTCCACGTCCAATCTTTGCTTGGACTGCTAATTGTGCACTGACCATATCAACTAGTATGGTTTAGTATTCAGATATCTAGGGATCAACCTTCAAATAATTATGCTTGGCTTGGATCAGAACATAGCATAGGCAGTAATTTAGATATTTACATCCGTTTCTGATCCACCAAACTTGGACATTTGCTCAGAATTGAATATAATTAATAGTTAAACATAAATATTTAGACTGGCATATAACTAGTTGAAATAGCTAATAGTTTTGGAAGTTCCCCCTTTTCATGATGTAAAATTGATGGGTTCATGGGAAATCCACCTGTACTACATCATAACGCCACTTGTAGGCCATAGAAAATTGTCCATGATCTATCTGTTTACTATTTTTCGATAAATTATGGCTCACTAGATGGGAAGCATGTGTATTTTCTTAGCCATAACATTTCAGCCTTGACTGCACCAATGCTACTCAAAATCTGTGCAGTTAGCTGCAACAATTGAGTTTTGGACTACACTGTGTGCTTCTCAAGAGTTATATGCATATTTATATAGTCTTTTGATTCAATTCAATATTGAGGTGCAACATGTGAAAGCCAAGATTGAGTTAAACTTGATGGGGTTGAATGTGTACAAGTATTTTACTTTTGGAGTTCATTTCAACCCAAGATTTAAGGAGTTTCAGTTTATGATTAGATCGATATGATTTCGGTATCATTTTGTGTAATACCGATATGATTTTGATACTTTCTTAAATATAAAAAAATATTAATTAAAAAATATTTTTATTAATATTTGATTGCTATAGATGCTATTACCACCCTAACCCTAAATAAAAATAGTCATAAACCCTAAACTAAGATGAAATAAAATTAGGAGAAAGAAAAAGAAGGAATTTTTTTTTAAAAAAAAATGCAGGCCGCCAACCAAGCGAGCCCGCCGCGAGTGGCCTTGTGATCTTGCGGAGGCCTTTGCGGATCCTCCACGTGGAATGAAAGTCCTGTATGGTTCAATATCACAAATTATGTTTCAAACAATTACTTGGGAGTGGAATGAAAGTCCTATTACAAATTAAATTTGTCTTTTTTTATATATTAGTAGATAATCTCACGATATTGAAGAAAAATATCTTGTGTTTATATTCTATGCTGATGATATTGTGCTAACTGGCGATTATAAAATGATTAACTTGGAGTTCCACTTATACAGAAACTTTTGGAACCAAAGATTTTAATTTTGAGTAGAACCAAAATTTAAAGCATCATTCTATATCAAGTTTCAGCGGGACATTTATAATGGTTCATTTTTGGCACCATGCATCGCTCACATTGGACACATTAACATGCTTCACTACACTCCATTATCAACTCAATCGGTTCTAATTGTATAATCTTTTGTTCCACTTAGTTTGTTTATTTGTAAATGCAAACCAATAGTAATTACAAAGTCAATTGAATTAAAAATTTGAAACAATGAAAATAAAAAAAGTATCTCGATTGCCTAATATACATTCCTAATATTGTGCATTGGATGAGAACTTTAGTTCTATAGTTCCTTCTGAGATTAATTCATGATATTTTAAGACACATCAAATAATGCTCTCCAAATATTTAGAATTAGAATGAATCTTCATTAATCATGAGTTGGACTTTGTTTGACATAATTAAAACTGGAACAAGTATATGTATAGAATAAAAGAATGTATTTTAATTTCTTTAACTAATGGTGTTTTGGTTGGTGCATCTCTTTCCCTCCCCATTCTTTTAAATTTAACATTTTGATTAGTCTTTTTTATCCTGATGATAAAAAATACAATAGGACGATTTTTGATATTTTGGTTTCTTATCTGAAAGATCAACCATAGATGCTAATTATTTTAATAAAACAAAAAACAAAAAACACAAAGAAGGATTTTTCTTATGATTTTGATTGACTAAGAATATACCTGCAATAAAGTACCTAGACAACTACTATTTTAGCTTTTATAGAAGAAAGTAATGTAGTTATATTAATGTAATAAAGATATATGTATTAGAATTTATTATTAGTGCTAGACTTGGAGTATTACAAATTATTTTCAATAGTTGTACATTTACATCAAGTTTTAAGTCAAAGTTTCAATAATTTTACATTAATGCTTGATGAATTATGTAATCATATAAGATATACTTTCTTTGTATTCGCTATATATAGATGATTTGGTGATGAGATCGTAATTAGATTAAATTTAAAACATGAATTCTGTAGAGAAATTAGAAGCCAAAGGTTTTAATATAAACAAAAAAAATGGATATATGAAATGAAAATTTTTAATTACAAAAACTAATGAATGGAATAGTTAAGATGCATGGAAATGAAATCTTTGAAAGTAAGACTTATAGACAACTTAAATTTATTATTGAAAAAATTAAAATATTTATAAAGATATTATTCAAACTAGAAAAAAAATTGAACACAATGGACTGTTTGGAGTCTTATGTGATTATCCTACCTTGTTCAGGTGAGGAAAAAAATCTTAAACGACTCGTATGACTAGGGGTGTAATCGAGCCGAGCCGAGCCGAGCCGAGCCGAACTCTTGGATGTTTGAGTTTGACTCGTTTATAATTGAGCCGAGCTCGAACTTTATTTAACGAATATATTCATGACTCACGAGCTTTTATCGAGCATAAACGAGCTTAATAGATATAAATTATAAATTTAAATATTCATTAAAAACTAAATTATATATTTTAAAAAAATTATAATATTCTTGTTAAAATTTATAATTTTATTCTAATAAATAAATTTAATATACTATGTTTTTCATAAGTAGAGTGTAAAATCTATAAATTCAATATCAAAACTATTATTATTTTTATTTAAAAGTTGATTTATGAGCTTAACGAACATGTTCATGAGTTAACGAGCCGAATATTGTGAAGCTTGAGCTTGGTTTGTTTATCTTAACGAGCCTCATTAAACGAGTTCAAACGAGCTTTTATCGAATCGAGCTTCGAATAGCTCACGAGCGGCTTGGCTCATTTACACCCCTACGTATGACCCTCTATTCTTTATGGATGAGAGTGTTAGGCTATTACAAAACAATGTGAATAAATAGTTAATGAAATAAAGACTAGAATGACAAGATAGATATATGGAGATATTAGAAAGGATAAATAGTAAAATACTAATATGTAACAACGATTTGGGGTATATCTAATAAATGATAAAAAGTAGCCCGGTGCACCAAGCTCCTACCAATGCGGGGTCCCAAAGAAGGGTTAGACCATATTGGGACTATTGGACACAACTTTATCCTGCATTGCAATAGACTATTTTCACGACTTGAATCTATGACCTCTAGGTCACACATCAGTAACTTTACTATTACGCCAAGGCGCTCCTTCTAATAAATGATAACACGGTACAAAATATGCCAAGATAATACAAACATGTTTAAGGGTTATCAATATATTTTGTATCATAAAAAGAAGTTAAACTTATTAGAGTGGAATGTAAAAAAGTTAAGAGGAAGACCAAAGAAACATTAGTGACAACAACAATAATCAAACCTTTATCCCACTAAGTGAGGTCAGCTATATGAATTCTCCTATATCATTAAGCTCGATCCCTACTATATCATCATTTAATTTAAATGAATTTTATGCTGGTTTCATTGCTAACCAAGTATTTTTTTTTTGTCTCTCTAACTCTATTAATGGTGGCAAAAGACAATTCGCTCACCCCAGCGCCTCTGCCAGTCCGTACATGCCAATACAGAAGAGGTAAATTACGAGTGGCTACTAACCTTGGGCACTTGAATAGTGCATGGGGGAGGGCAGACATCGGCTACTAGCCGAGATTTGACCCTAGACCTCATGGTGGCAACACCATCATGCGCTAGCCAACTGCCTATCCTGAGGGGACTCTCTAACTCTATTAATGTGCATATTGGTTATGGTTTACCATTGCCTAAATGGGACATTTTTTGGTCGCATTTGTTTACATGAATAATATCTTTTAAATGGGTTATAACCCATTCCAATATTCATAAATATGTCTCTTATAGTTTTTCTTCAATTGGTGCAATCCTAATTTTTTTTTCTAACGTTCTCATTTCTCATTTAATCCATCCTCGTATGTGCGCTTATTCACCTTAACCTCCTCATATTGCGATTTTCATTTTTCGCGCATGTGCTCGTTTCATAGCCCAACATTCAATTCTATATAATATTGAAGTTCTAATTGTCATTTTATAAAACCTTTTTTAAGCTTTAAAGACACCTTACACTGACAAAGAGCACTTGATGCTCTCCATTTCAACAATCTTGGTAAAATATCTATATTAACCTCTCTATTATTTTGCAAAAACGAACCTGGATACTTAAAGCTCTTAGTTATAGGTAACTCGCTATCTCCTATCTTAACAATTATCTTGATACGTCTATTATTACTAACTTATATTCTATATATTCTGTCTTTACTCTACTAAGTCAACTTTACTTCAGTGTTTCCCTTCAAGATTCGAGCTTAGCATTTACTCTTTCACATATTTCATCAATCAAAACAATATCATCTATAAACATGCACCATGATAATGTGTTTTAGATGTGTCTAGTAAGTTCATTCATAATTAGTGTAAAAAAGATATGAGCTTAAAAGCTAATTCTTTTGTAACTTTATTTTTATAGGAAACATTTCAGTTAATCTGCTTGAGTCTTCACTCTTATTTCTGCATTCTTATACATATCCTTAATTATTTCAATATACGCTATATTAATTTTGTTATAAGTTTTTTCGAGGTCAATAAATACTATGTGTAAGTCTTGCTTCTTTTCTTATATTTTTCAATCAGTTGTCTTAGAAGATGTAGGTGTTCTATCGTCGGCCTCGCAAACAAATGCAAATTGATTTTTGATCTCCTTAACCTTTTTTTTATTACTCTTTCCCATAGCTTAATACCCCTATATTTCATATAATTTTGTACATCTCTTTTGTTTTTACTCGGACTAGAGTACTGACCCTCCCCTAATCATACATTTTTATTTCTAATATTAGGTGGAATATCTTTTTAAGTTTTTAGGATCCTACTTTCCTAGCATTTTCATACCTCTATCGGAATATCATTTGGTCCACCCGTGTTTTTATTTTGTATCCTATTTAACGTTTGTTTTATTTTTTTAAATTCTCCAATAAAAATTTAAATTTCTGTACTCTAACTTACTTAAGCTTTCTAAGCTAAGTTAGTCACCTAGACAGTTGATGAAAATACTTCTTCTATCGCTTATTTATTTACTCATCCTTCACGAGTACCCTAAGTGTTCAAAAACTTCATTCTTAGTTTCACTACTATTTTCTTGACTTTTTTCTTTTCTACTATATATTTTTTAAAGTTTTTTTTTATCATTTTTACAAATCTGTAGTAATTTATAGGTTGTTTTTTTAATCACTTTCTCTTGTACTTCTTTATTCTCTACCACTAAGATTCTTTGTTTGTAGTATTTGTCCTCTTGACTCATCGAGTAGGCTCTTGGCCACCGTTTTCAACTTTAATGTCAACTTATCCCATGTCGTATTATAGTCATCATGTATTTCTTCTAATATTTGTACTTCTACTCTCTCCTTAAAGATACTTTGCTTCCTATCCTTTAACTTCCACCACTTGATGAGCCATGTATATTTTTCTTTCAAAACTACTATGCTCGAGGCACATATTTAATTACATAAACCTATGTTGGGTGATTTTTTTTTAAGGGATGACCAAACAATCTTTATAAATTTTTGTATCTTGCTTTTGGACCATAAGAGAATCATTTTTCAACACGTTGTTCCACTTCTAAATGTAACCAGGTGCTCTCTCTTTTTGAAAAATATATTACAACAACAACCAAGCCTTAACCTATTAGGTGGGGTCGGCTATATGGATCCTTTTACGCTATTGGGCTTTATCCCCTATTATATTATTATCTATATTTAAATAAATTTTATCTTGTTTTATTGTTGTTAATGAAGTCGTTTTTGGCCTTCCTCGTTTGATGTGCGTATTTGTTATAGTTTCACATTGCTTAAAGCATTTATTAGTCATCTAAATATATATCCGTATCATCTTAAACGTATTTCTCGAAGTTTTTCCTCAATAGATACAACTCCGACTTTTTCTCTAATGCTCTCATTTCTTATTCTGTCCATTTTTGTATGTCTGCATCCATCTTAACATCCTCATCTTTGCAACTTTCATCTTTTGCTCATGTGCTCGAGTCATAGCACAATATTCGATGTCATATAATATAGCAGGTCTAATCGCCATTTTATAGAACTTTCCTTTAAGTTTTAGAGGTACTTCACGATAACATAAAACACCTAACACTCTCCTTTATTTTAACCATCCTACTTGTATTCTTTGCAAGACATCTCTCTCAATCTCTTTTACAAAAATAATCCTAAATACTTAAAGCTCTTAGATAACTCGTCATCTCCTATCTTAACAATTATCTCATTATGTCTAATATTGCTAAACTTAAATTCCATATATTCTATCTTTACTCTACTATGCCTAAAACCTTTTACTTTTAGTGTTTCTCACTAAGATTCTAGTTTAGCATTTACTTTATTACGTGTCTCATCTATCGAAACACTATCATCTACAAATAACATGCACCATGATATTGTGTCTTGAATATGAGTTCGTCCATAATTAGTGTAAAAAGATAAGGACTTAGAGTTGATTCTTGATGTAGTCGTATTTTTATTGAAAATGCTTCGGTTAATCCGCCTGAAGTCTTTACTTTAATCGTTACATCTTCATACATATCTTTAATTAGTTCAATATATATTACGTTAAAGTCTCTCTTTTCTAAAATTCTCCATATTATTTCTCTTAGCACCCTATCATAATAACATGCGTAGACTTTATTTTTGCTCTCGATACTTTGCAATTAGTTACCTGAGAAGATGTATAAACTTCTATTGTCAACCTTCCATGCATGAACCCAAATTGATTTTCATCACCATAATCTCCCTCTATAATTTTTTTTCTATTACTCTTTCTCAAAGTTTCATGGTATGACTCATTAGTTTAATACCCTTATAGTTTGCACAATTTTGTACGTCTCCCTTGTTCTTATATAAGAGAACTGGAGTATTTACTCATCATTGTTCTGACATTTTTTTTTGTTTTCAATATCATGTTAAATAATTTTGTAAGTCATTCAATAACTTGTTTCTCTAAACACTTTCATGCCTCAATCGAAATATCATCTGGTCCAACGACTTTTCCATTGTGCATCCCTTTTAAAACTTGTTATACTTTTAAAGTTTGAATTCTACGATAAAAATTTAAATTTCTATACTCATTTGACCTACTTAAATTACTTAAGTTAAGTTGATCACCTAAACTTTCATTAAAAAGTTAATGAAAATAGATCTCTTGTCTTCCTTCTCTCACTTTAACTATTTTATAAATGTCTCTTTCCTCTTCTTTAAAAGTTTTACTCTTTACTTTATTCACTATTTTCTTAGCCTCTTTCTTTGCTACTATATATATTTTTTAAAGTTTTCCTCGTTTTTAAAAATATATAATTCCTTATAAGCTATTCGTTTTTTCCCTTCACTTTCTCCTTAAAAATGCATTAGCAATATTATAAATATATTTTTTAATGTTTTTCTCGTTTTTACAAATATATAATTCCTTATAAGATATTCGTTTTTTCCCTTCACTTTCTCCTTAAAAATGCATTAGCAATATTATAAATTGATATGCTATCGCAAAATCCAATATAACTTCTTCATTTCTTATTCCAAAACTGTAGTCCTAATGCACCCTATCATATTTCTCATTTCTTATTCCTACATACTCATTTAAATCTCCTCCTATTAAAATTATCTTGTTTGTCGAATATTTTTATATACTTTCTCATCTAGGTCTTTCCAAAATCTATGTTTAGTGTCTTCATCTAATCCTGCTTTTGATGCAAATATGTTAATTGCATTATTTTTTTTTTCTACTATTATTTTGAGAGCTAAAATCCAATCTCTCTTTCTAACTATTAGTATTTCGTCTCTTAACGAATTATCTACAAAAATTCTTATTCCATTTCTCGTTTGATTTTTTCTTGTGTATCATAACTTATAACCTCAGTTCTTTATCCTCCTTGCCTAATTCTTTTCCTAATCATTGTGTTCCTATATTTCATATTCCAAATCTGAGACAATTAGTATTCCTATTATGTTTGTTTTTATCCAATCGAAGTTATGAAAACTCTTGCATATTTAATACCACTAAATTCTCATAGAGATATAGTAGTCTTTGTTAAGATGTTGTAATTAGATCTGCAACACGTTTCTTTCACGGAACAACCAAAGAACATTAGTCAATGCTATAAAATGATTTAATTAGTTTTAATATTCCTAATTATATCGTTGCACAACGGTTAGAGGGATAAGATTTATGATGAACACACTTGGATGATGAATTTTAAATGATGAAGTCTTAATAATGATTTTATTCTAATAACTGAAATATTAATAATACTAGAAAATGTTGTCTTGAAACAAAGAGGAGCTTTTAAAATCTTATGTCATTTTTGCACGCCCTTTAGGCTAAAACAATTTTAAAATTATGAAGTCTTAAATATTATGATCCACCATATTCTATGGACTAGTGTATTGGGCTTTTAAAATTAATATAGGAAAAACAATGAAAATGCATAATTGCATATGTTGTTGATACTGGGAAAGAAAAAATAAGAAAAATACTCTTATATGATAGCTATGAGGTAAAACTTCATTAATAATAAAATAAAAGACAATAGGTTACATCAAAAGTGAGAGTGTTTAAGATGGACAAGATGGACACAGAAGAAATGAGAACATTAGAAAGTCACAATTACACCCCCAATTAAGCGATGTGAGAGCAAGGAGACTAAAGAAACTTGGTTAGCAACAATAAAATAATATGAAATTCATTTAAATATGGATGAGGTTATAGTAGGATGTCGAGCCAACAGTATAGGAGGATCCCAATAGCAACCTCACTTAGTCCGATAAAGGCGATACAGGCTTGGTTGTTGTTGTATTTATAAAAATGATTAAAAGTTTATTTGGTAGCCTTTCACAATATTCATAAGGTCATGTAGCCAACCCTAAATAGTTGGGACAAACAAGCCTAGAGGATGATGATTCGATCCATTAGAACAAGCTGAGTTGGTGTACCTAATTATATTCCTCCGTGCTAGCTGCTTTTTTGATGAGTCATTGATCTGTTGATTAATTAATTAGGAGTTTGGTGGCTCATTTGCCCTTTTCTGAAATCTACGTTTCAGATTGCCTTTAAATGGACCTGTTAATTTCTTTAATCAGGCGTATTATTCTCCTAGCCTGAACAGTTTTGGTTACCAGCAAGGAAGCATTTGTTCATGTTTGGAAGATTTAACAATAACATCTAATTAAGCTACTCTTTGAATCTATAGCACTTGATAGGAATTTTTTTTTATTGAATTATTGCTGAATTTTTAACTGTGAAGTAATTGTTGTTACAGGTTGTTGCTTTGGTTTGTGATTTCATAGGTTCACCTGGATCATTAACTTCAAGGCTCAACCACTATGAGGTTGAAACTCTTTTTCACGAGTTTGGTCATGCTCTTCATTCTCTTCTCTCGAGAACGGTACTTAAAATTGGTCAACTTTTACTTCACCTTATTCTTTGTTGTTGATACGTTCTTTATTTACATTGACATATCTAATTATTACTTCTCAGGATTATCAGCATTTCTCTGGTACCAGAGTTGTTCTTGATATTGCTGAGATACCTTCAATCCTTTTTGAGTAAGATAAAATTAGTGTTTTTGTTTGTTATGTTTGGTGCAATCGATCACATGTAATAGCCTTATCAGAGTAATGCTTTTTTTATGTGATTTGGACTAAACACTCAAATTATTGATTGTGGGTTTCAATATGCTAATTGGTGTTGAAGACGAATATAATCTTCATTGTTTATATATGTTGTTTATCTATGCGATCATGTAGTTTTATAATGTGCAAGAAGTACGAAGCTTTCAATATCTACAGAGAAATAGGATTTTACATGTGTAGACATGATCATATCTATTAGAACTGTGAGGGATATAGCCTGATAGCTAAAGGAAGGTGAATAGCGTTTAACTTGCAAATGAGCTCTTATTCTTGTTAATGACTTAGCAAGGTCAATTAAAAATTATTAATGCAGCAAGAATAAAATAAGCAAGAATACCAATGCTAACAAGCCGATGTAAAGTGGTTCAAAACCCTTGTACCTACTCCACAACCTATGGCTCTTCAGCAAGTCACTTCCGAAAACTCACTAGCTTTTGCCCTTCTCAAATCTTTTTGAGGTGAAGAAACCTATCTTCTTTATAAGATGAGGAACAAATAAAGCTTAAGAGATTAAGGCTAAAGATTACACAAAGAGAGCTTAGGATATTAAGGCTAAAGATTACTCAAAGGGAGCTCAAACATAAGCCTTTGAATACTCTTCGTGGTCCTCCTTTTATAGCTTTCAAACATCTTCAGCTTCACTTTCTCTTCTATTGTTTTGTCGCCAATCAATTGACTGAATCCACCATCATTGATTGTTTTTTTTTATATGTTTCACTCTACTAACAATTATCTCAATTGATTTGGCTTCCGCTATTAGTCACTTGTTTTCCTGTGAACCTTAGATCATCATAGTATTGTCGCATATTATTGCCACTCAGCTTTGACAGAGTCAATGGCCACCTTAAACTTTTCAATTGAGTCATCAATGGACTGCCCATTTGACTTAGTCATAAACAAAAATATTCTATTAATTATGTCAACTGCCTAGTTGACTTACTCATTAGTCGACTGAATCCTACTCTTTAGTAGAATGGGTCATCGACCACGACCACTTAATGGTCAAGTCTTCACGTAAGTTGAGAATTACTATGAGTTGCAACAAGTCTATCTCAAGTCATTTAAGGGTTTACTTTATAGTACATTTCACGAAGATTGTCTTTCGCCAGGTTACTTAACCCTCTGATGCATTGAGCCCTCAGTTTGATCCATGTATTCTCCTTCACTTTTCACCTATATAACTTGCCGTTGAACCTCAATATCCGCATCTTCTGGTCCCTATCTCTTGTGTACCACAAGTCACCAAGTCAATCTCTAACCTTTGCATGCCAAATCTCTGAACGTATTCAATCAAGTTTCTACACAACTTCATGCACACATTCAATAAAAACAATTATCAACTTAAACCTTTTGCCCAAAGATCAAAATTCATGATCAAACTTAATCACTTACAGTATGATTGCACCAATAATCCTCTTTTTAATGTTTGATAATATATTTAATTTAGGAAAATTACAAAATAAATTGAGACCTAAACTAGCTTCCATAGAGTTAAGAATTTTCTAAGAAGAGAATGATGCTCTAACTTAAACTTTTCCTCTTTTCCCCCCTAACAAAGATTACAATGTTGCACAATATAAACTTATGAAGTCATTAAGTTGTATTCCTAATCCTCCAAACATATCTAAAACGAATAAACAAGTCAACATGATCAAAATCAGCCTAAAAAGTTCATTGTTGAACTTTCTGCACAATTTTGCAATCATGTTTGTAAGTGTTTCTAACACGATAATTTTTCATGAAAATTCATCATAATTTTTAAATTTTGTACAAACATGAAAATCAATCAGAAGTTGCAATAATTATTAAGTCCCAAGTCTTTGTTTTGAGATCTAAATTTTGAAAATCATAACCCACCTTAAGTTTTTAAACATGAATTTATATTTTCGAAATAAATTTTTTAAGTATGTCCTAAAAGCCAAATGCATACTATCAATGCATTAATCTTCCCCATAGTTGGTCGATGATTACCATCTTAGATACTTATGGTTCATTAAAATGCATCATAACATTGTGAATCAATAACATCCTCCTAACATCTCATTTAATATTTATGTTCCTCAAATCAAGTTCAACCTGTGTTTTTTAACTGAAATGTAAATAAGGTATTACTAACTTTGCTTTGTGATCTAGCAAAGTATTAAGTAAAGTATACTAGATAAGCTTTTGTAAGACCCGATCAAATTTACTGAGTACTCTTTAGGTATCCATTTCCTATGTATCTTCTTTGTCTTATATTGTGCCTAGCAATCAGACAATGATGTCTTTTCATTCTTAGATTCTTTGTATCCTAATCTATTCTTGCTAAAATTTACTCTTTGTCTACTTATTATCATGTTCAAGGATTTATAGCCTATGACAAAACTTTCTAGGGTCGTCCTTAAGCTATTTATTTATTTCTTCAACCCCTTGTTCTCTACTTCTAAATAAAGCAATTTATTATTATAAAGTAGAGTCTTGTAGTCCTTGTTTTAAAATCCCTACAAATTTTTTGAGATGCACATTATTTCTCTTAGGCATACTGATCTATTAAACTAGAAATTACATCTAATAATTAGATCTTCACCTCACTTAACTGATAAATTCTTTATATCCCCTTGACTTGAGCTATTGTTTTCTTTCTCAGATGGTGTTGAGAGTACTCCATCATTGTTGACAGGGAGGGCTAGGAAGGGTCTATTCTTAATTTCCTCCTCTTCCTTCAATGAGGAGTTATGATCCTACTTGTCTTACCATGTAGCCCTCTTCATGACTATTTGCCAAAGAAAGATTTTAATGAAGATTTTGGAATAAGACTTCTCTTCTTCTTATCCTTCCCCTTCTTGCTTACCATAAGAGCTACTCCTCTTTTCTAGGATTTTCTTCTTCCACCATTCCTTCTCATTTAGATTCATGCGATTTCATTGTAGAAACAAATCTTCTAGTGTGCTTACCTCAAGGTTCCTTGATATGTAGAAAATGTCTACCTAAAGTCCATTAAGGTATCCTTGGCAAACCGTTCAAGATACATAAAGAGTATTCGAATTTGACATTGTTTATCTAGTGTTCAACAAGGCATTAATGGGCTTCTTACACCTTGAATGTAGTTTGATCATGGTTTCTCCTTTCATTTTAAATCTATTGATTTCAGATCTCTAGGAGGTCACGGTTAGCTAACTTTGCCTCTAGTTACTTCGTAAGCTCCTTGGTGGAATTGTAAGCTCAAATGTGATGGATCTTATGTGTGGGAAACACACTAAGAAAATGATGCTCCATTTTTTGATTTTTTGTTCACTCGTTCCCTTGCTTCTTTCTCCATCTTTTTCCATCCATGATCTTGTTGTCAGCATCCCTTAACACTTCAAAACCATTTTGAATAATCAGAGTTATATTGAAATCCATTTGAAAAATGCCTTTATTGAGCGTTTCCACATATGGAATTCAACCTTGAGCTTTGGTGGATAGATGTTCAATCTGATCATTGATTCATTGGCAGTTAGTCCTCTAATAGCGACTTCACTACTTGTTAGGACCATGAGTGATTGACCAGACAAAAAGTCACTTTCTAGAGTCCGCTAGCTTTTCTCCTTGGATTTTCTTTTGTGGTGGCAAAACCTTTTATAATCTTCTTTGCAAGATAAGGAACAAACTAGGCTTCCAATGTCTTCCGTGGTCCTTTTTTATATCATTCAATCATCTTCAACTTCAATTTCTGTTCTCTTATTTTGTCTAAGATCACTTAACAGGATCAACCATTAGTTGATTTGTTTTCTGATTGCTACAAGTTTCAACCTACCAACAACTACCTGAGTCGAGTGATTTCCACCATCAGTTTATTGATTTTCTATATAGCTTACCTTAGTTGAATGGCTTCCACCATCAATTGACTATGTTTCTATATAGCTCAGATCATTGAGCCATTGTTACTCAGCTTTGTTAGGTCAACAACTACCCCCAACTTTTTAGCTAAGTCATTGGTGGACTGGATCATGCCATTATTCGACTAACTTTAGTTTAGTTGATTAGATGATTGCCTAGTTGACTCAACCTCCAGTTGACTCAATCCTATTCTTCAATCGACCACGACTCCTAATGGTTGAGTTTTCGCCTAAGTTGAGAATTACCTTCCTCTCCTGGGTTACAAGTCTCTCAAGTTACTTAAGATTTTACCTTCTACAAGGTCATCCCATGTCAGGTTACTTAACACTCAGATGCATCGTACTCGTTGTCATGTGGTCCGTTGGCATCCTTACCTGATTTTCAATGGACCTCAAGTCATCAAGTCAATGTTCAACCTTGGCCACACCAAGTTTCCTTGTGCATTTAACCAAATTCCCATGAATTCATACATGTTAGATTGCATAAAAAAAAAGGGCAACCTGGTGCACGAAGCTCCCGCCATGCGGGATCCCGGAGAAGGATCTATTGTACGCATTCTTACCCTGCTTTTTGCAAGAGGCTGTTTCTCAATGTCACAAAGCAATCATAATTTAAATTTTTTATCTCAATGTCAAAACCCATGATCGAGCCCGATCACATGATTGTGCCAACAAATTCTGTCATTTAATAAATCAGTAAAAGAGACAAAATCAAATTATTTCCTTTTATATTAATTACATGATATACTAATTGGGGGTGCAAAGGTAGGGGGATGCCCGCGCGATGCCTATAAAAGAAAAAAAAATTACAAGGTCAATCAACTCTCAATTATAAATAGGATAATCTAAATAAGATTCTTCAAAGCCTAATAAAATTACTCCATAATTTAATATATATTTTATTTATTTATTTTAATTTCAAAAATATATAATAAAAAATTTATTTATTTTATAGAGACAGAAAGGGAGTCTTGGCACAACGATAGAGTTGCTGCCATGGGACCTGAAGGTTATGGATTCGAGTCTCAAAATAGCCTCTTGTAAAGTAGGGTAAGAATACGTACAATAAATTCTTCTTTAGAATCCTGCATTAATGGGAGTTTCGTGCATCAGACGATCCTTTATTTACTATATAGAGACACAATGATTTATTATTCTTTTTAAAAAAAATATTTTATTTTTAT
Organism: Zingiber officinale; assembly: GCF_018446385.1. NCBI lineage: Eukaryota > Viridiplantae > Streptophyta > Magnoliopsida > Zingiberales > Zingiberaceae > Zingiber > Zingiber officinale. The sequence goes on along the minus strand of NC_055995.1, from coordinate 108,589,154 downwards.
TTTTTATGTTTTTAATATTTAAATTTAAATTTTTATCTTTAACTAATATATTTATATTTAAAAAATATCGAAACCATATCGATATGATACAGTATCAAAATCATATCGTTTCAGTCATAAATCGATACAGTTTGAGATTTTAAACCATGGATTCATTTTTTTTATTGTAAGTATGTGAATTGAAGACTTTTTGGTTGATTGGTTGATCTGAAAGTTTTGGCAAATACATAAATGTAACTAAGACGAACACAAACCTTAGACAGTTTCCTTCATAAATGCTTAGTCAAAGGTATGTGTTTGACTCAGGCGTTTAAGTTAGAACAATGTGTTAAGTTATATGATGTGTCAAGTAGGTCAAGGTTGAGTTACATTAGGTGGTTGTCGAGGAAAAGTTCAACAACTATTGACAGTTGTACAATAGGTCTTGATAAAGGAAAAGCCCAACAAGTATTGGTAATGAAGGATATTTCGATAGATTAAGATTGATTGGATGTTTGGTAAGTGGAAGTCCAACAAATAATAGCAAGTGGAAGTTCAGTAGGATTCTTGTCAATCAAAACTTAATTTTACATTGGATATGAGCATATTTTATAGAATCGATCCTATAAAAATTAAAAAACAACAAAACAATTAGGTCATACAATAATCATCATTGATGGACTATTTGATCTTATGAAAATCTAAAAACAACTAAACAATTAGGAAATACTATAATCATCCTTAATTGACTATTAAAATGGATATATTAATAGATACCTCTAATTACTAAAAAACTCAAAATTTAAAATTCAAAATTTTATTATTGGTCAGTATTATTCTCCACATAAAAAAGAACTCACTCTGTCAAGTGGGGAGATCATGGTTTGTGACACCTCACAAAAAGATTTATAGTGTCAAGTGACGAATGAGGGTGCTTCTTTAGATGGATTCAATTGTTGTTTCTCTATTTATTCAAGTAACTCGTAGGGAAGACATCCAAGCTTTTTCTTGGTTATTCAAGCATTCTTGATGGTCAAAAATGTTGTTCAATGGACTAAGTACCTCTAAATGCAATGTTGTTTATATGCATCTCCAAAATAAGGAAGTCTCTAATACTCTCTATGTGATGTCATACATGGGCATTCCAAATGTCTCCAATCACAAAGTCAACCAAATCATAGTCGTTCCCATCATTGTGTGAAATATGGCTATTACACACAAGCATCAACCAATTTGTTGTTCACACTGGGCTAATGATTTATAATAAAGGTGCATTCCCTGAAGAAATTCTAATCCGCCTAGTACACTTAATATATTTAACATTTAGCTTCTTTTGGAATTGGCTGAAATTTAGTGCTTTATGGTCTCAGTGTAAGATGTATTCATTAGGCAATAGATAGTAGCGCCAATGACTAAGGGCCTTGATGAAAGTTAAAATTCTTTATTCTCTGTCAAAATAACATTATCATATTTTGTTGTGTTATTTTGCTTAAAAAAATGCAATTATACGACATTCTTTGCCCAGGGTTCCTCTTATTCTTACCCAGATGTATTGTAGGACACCTTGGAAGCGTTAGAGAGAATAACATTGTCATATTTTGTTGAGTTTGCTAAAAAAACAATTATATGACATTCTTAGCTCAGAGTTCCTCTTATTCTTATCCCATATGTATTATAGGGCACCTTGAAAGGTTTGGAGAGGATAGGATGTCTATAGACAAGGCCTTAATCATCCTTTCCATAATCTTCAATTCTTCATAAAGGTTGTGGAGGTAGATTTATTCCAAGAAAACTCCCCCTATGGGATATATAATGGTGCTAAAATCCTTAATAAAGTGTCTAGAGAAAATCACAAAGTTGTGAAAGCTTTAAGCCCCCTAAAGTGTAAAAGGTTTGGGTCATTATTGAATTTCTCTAGTTTTCTATATGTCTTTCAAAATGACCTCTACAAAGATGATAAACCCAAGAGATTTTGAAATCATAAGGAGCACTTCTTTAAATTGACAAACAGCTTTTCAATTGTAAGGGTCTCAAAGATGAAGCAAATTTGTTCTAGGTGGATGTGCGTTTTATTGTAAATCAGTATCTTATCAAAGTAGACTATGAGGATAAGTTGTTTCATTACCTCATAAGAATAGTACGAAAGTTTGAAAACTCAAAGGACATCCAAAGGACATGACCAGCGGTTCATACAATTCATCCATCTATTATTTTAAAAGTAGTCTTCCACTCATCGCATATCATAATTCTTACGCAAGTCAATCTTAGAGAAGCATTGAGCTCCCACTAATCAAGCATGTTGTCTTCCTATGAGAAAATTATTTAATGGTGATCTTGTTGATGGTACAATTGCCGATGAATATTCTCCAAAAGACATCCTTCTTAAGTGTCAATAAAGTAGGGATGACTCGAGGAGTTTTTGTAGTTCTTTGGCTTTCTTATTTAGTGTAGCATGTTCTAAGGAGTTCATTTAGTAATGTGGTGGATCCAACAATTATCATCTCAAAGTCAAGTTTGCATGATAAATCATGCATAGGGATAGAGTTCATTAGGTAACTCTCTTAGAGTTATATATTGCAACTTGTTTAAAATCTTTTAGACTTGTAGGGAGATGTTTGGTGAGGTAGTAGCACTAATCATACCTATCATCATCACCAACTTTGTACCTCGTCTTATATCTGGACTGTGCAAGTAGGTGAAGAAGTTACCTCAAAAGTTGACTTTGTTGTGGGTTGGGTTTTAGTCCAGGTTGATGCGTGCTAACCGCAAGTGTGCAGTCGTCGTCAAGTAGTAATCATCCTCTAGCTATGTGGTGTTAACTACTAGTTTATGTGCAAAGGGAGGCTATCTAGATGAATCGAAATGAGATAATTATTATGAAAGCAAAGCAAGCTAAGAAAACGAAATGAAAAGCTGTGAGAAAATCACTTCTTGAGACAATCCTAGGTTTTGATTTCACCACGATGACCGTTGACAGTTTATTGCGATTTCCCTTGAAAACAATAATGATACATCGAAAACAAACTAAAGGATGCATCATCTACAAGATCTAGCTATCATCAATTATAAGGCAAAAACTGAAATTGAAACAATGGCTAATAATGGGCTGACTTGAATCCATCGCAATTGTCATTGGTCCTTGCTTGTCACCGTAGAGAATCTTGCAAGCGCAGCAAATGTCTTCTACATGGCAATAGTCTTAGACCTTCTCAATGGGGAAGAGGAGGAAAAAGAAGCTCTTGATTCCAAGATTCAAGATGCCCAAATCAAATCAAACTTCTTCCTTATATATATCAAGGCCCATTTTGCATGGACCATCCACATAAAGCCCATTATTGTTAATGAACTGGGTTAATGGATCTACACATTTAATTCATATCCATTTAGTTTAAACCCCCCTTAATGCTTAAAGTATTAGATCACTTAATTGGGATTTAATTCTTTAAATACCAATCGTTGTGTGTTGTGATTAATCTCGTATTAGCTCATCTAATGGATACTTAATCCTTCATCCCTCTCTCACCTCAATGTTAGATGATGCTTGGTAGTTATCCTAAGGTAAGTGATGTTTCCTCTCGAAATATATCGATTTATCTACCCCAACATAACCCCTATTCTCATGACACTCGAATCAGGATAGACCGATTAAGTTATGTGACAACCAATATTATCTTTGAGAGAGTTTGAACTACTTTTGTCAAACTCTCAAGTCTTCTATAGATCTGAGATTAAAAGTCACCCCTCAGTCCTTCCCCTTTTTCCTATTATATTCTAATGTATGGATGCTAATACATCAATAATTAAGCATGCTAAAACTAAATCAAGAATCAAACATATCATTCAATAAAAGAGAGAAATCAAAAATGCCAATTGTCAACTTAACATAGGGTTACTCTCTAATCCTAGAATTACGGAAACTACTCCATCATGATTGAGAAACAAACCATAAACATCAAAGAAAGCATTCTAAAATGGAAAACTAAGATCAAAGTGTAGAAAGAACTTGGTTGTAGATGTCATTGACGTCTTTCGATGATCTCCACGCGCTCTTCGGTGGTTGAAATCTCTTGGCTCCTTGAATCTCTTGGAAGACATCTCTCCTTTTGGGGTCTTTTGTCACAAGAACCCTTTCATCCTCAAGCCGATGCCCCCTGGTTGCCTTTATAGCCTTTAAAATATTATAAAATTTCCTAAAATTCAGAGTGGTGCCACCAGCAACACCTAGCAATCCATGACTGTGGCAGGCACCACAGGCTGGTTTGGAATCGTACTGTGATGGTCTCGTCAAAAATCCAAGATGGACCACGGCCGTGGCAACACGACCTCGACCTGGTCGTGGTTCTTCCTGCTACTTCGGGTGATGTTCCAATGAGCCATCTAACTCCCTAGATTATCCATGGTCGTGGAATGTATCAGAGTCTAGCCGTGGATCATGCTACAATGGATGCTCCTTTGGTTTTTTGTCTCCAAATATGCTCTAATGCCAAGATTTTAACGTCCTATCAACATAAATCACAAAGAGTAGTCATCCGAACTAAAAAGACAAAAATTGATGTCAAAGCTAGAAGTTAACCTAAATAATGTAGTAAATGCATGCTAAATAAGAACGAAAACATATGCATGATTCACACACATTAGAGGTCCTTTGGGTTGGTTGAGTACAACCCAATATTTTTCTTATTATGATGGAAGAAATAGGTGTTTTCTCTTTCGTAAAGAGTAATTAAGAGATTTTAAAGGCAAGCTTGATTGAGGGTAATTAAGAGTAATTATGACATGGGCAAGGCTCATGGGTATAACATTGCACTATATTTTGTCACTACACAAGCTCATCTCGATAGGGACAAAAAATTGTTCTGTAAAAATAAGTGTTGTTTACCTAAGTTACACTTTGTGAAGATTTAGTTGTGGTTCAAATATTGCCTTAATTTTAGAAAGGGCTTGTGTGAAAAATAAATTTATGTGACTTCCATTGCCCGGAAAAAGGAGGAGGGTTGTGTTAGGTTGTCAGCCAGTGTTAAAACTATAATAAATATTCAATGAATAGATCCATTAAACTATTGTGCTAATGCTAGGTTGTTCTGTAACATCTCGGCAAGGACCATTATATTTCTGGAACGTGTAGTGCTAAATATATAAGTGTTCGCGTTGCAGGGTCCGACTGTAACGTATTGGCAAAGACCACTACATCTCCATGAAAACTAAGGTGTAGTGTTAAATAAGCAAGAGTTCTCACACCATAGGTTGGATAAGAACAAATATGATAGGAAAACTAATAATCTAATATTTGGAACATGGAACATAGGAACCATCACCGGTAAATCAATGGAGGTATTAGATACGATGGTTAGAAGAATTAGTATCTTGTGTGTACAAGAGAAAATGGGTAGGCGAGAAGGCAAAACTGATAGAGAACTCGGGTTTTAAATTATGGTACACAGGAAAGAGTAAAGTAAGAAATGAAGTGGGCATTATTGTAGATAGTTTGTTAATGGATGAAGTTGTAGGAGTACTTAGAAAGAGGGATAGAATTATAGCTATTAAGGTAATAGTGGCGAAAGAAACTATGAATATAATTAGCGTATATGCACCGCAAGTAAAATTAGATGAAGCTACCAAATCAAGGTTTTTGGACGACTTAGATGAAATATTATAAAACATTTTGCCAAATGAAATGATGTTTTAATAGGAGGTGATCTAAATGAGCATATCAGAATGAAAAATGAGGAATATGAGAGGGTATATGGGGTTTATGGGTTTGGAACGAGAAATGAGGAAGGGAAAACTATATTAGATTTTGTGATAGCATATGACCTTATATTAACTAATACGTTTTTTTTAAGAAAAGAGAAAAACACTTAGTCACGTTCAAAAGTAGAATTAATAAATCGCAAATTGACTTTATTATGGTTAGAAAGAAGGATAGAAAGATTTGTAAATATTGCAAGGTCATATCTAGAGAAAGCTTAACTACCCAACATATGTTAGTAGTGTTGGATATACATCTCAAACATAGTATAATAGAAAAAGAATATATATGACTCCTTGAATTAGGTGGTGGATGTTAAAGGATGGGAAGCAAAATATATTTAAGGAGAAGGTAGGAGTACAAATATAGGTGAAATATACGGTAATTCTAATACGACATGAGATAAGATGGTATCAAAGTTGAAAATAATAGCTAAAAGTGTACTCGGTGAGTCAAAGGGACATGCACCGCTAAGGAATTTTAGTGGTCGATTGAGAAAGTACAAGAGAAAGTGAAAGAAAAACTAATAATTTATAAGGAATTATATATTTGTAAGACGAGGAAATTTTTTTTTAATATACAATAGCGAAGAAAGAAACTAAGAGAGTAGTGAATGAAGCAAAGAATGAAAATTTTGAACGATTATATCATAAATTGGATACAAAAGAAGGAGACCGGATCCTCTGGACCGCTTTTTGCGGTCCAGGGGATGGTCCCTAAATATGCATTGGTGGAATACATGGTCTTCACTTATAAAATAGGTGGGGACCATTCATCCCCACCAATGCATATGTTTAGGGACCATCCTCTGGATCGCTTTTTGCGGTCCAAAGGATCTGCCCTCCAAAAGAAGGGGGAAAGAGATATTTATAGAATAGTTAAAGTGAGAGAAAGGAACACAAGAGATCTTATCCAAATAAAATGTATTAAAGATGAATATAATAGGATACTAGTAAACGATGGAGAAATAAAAGATCGGTGGAAGAGGTATTTTCATCAACTTTTTAATAAAGGTTTAGATGACCAACTTAACTTAGGTTATTTAAGTAGGTCAAATGAGTATAGAAATTTAAATTTTTATTATAGAATTCAAACTTCAGAAGTAGAACAAATTTTAAATGGGATGCACAATGAAAAAGCCGTTGGACCGGATGATATTTCGATAGAGGTATGGAAGTGCTTAGGGAAACAAGGTATTGAATGATTTACAAAATTATTTAACTTGATATTAAAAATAAAAAAATGTCTGATCAATGGAAGATAAGTACTCTAGTTCCCTTATATAAGAACAAGGGAGACGAATAAAATTGTGCAAACAATAGGGGTATTAAACTAATGAGTCATACCATGGAACTTTGGAAAAAAGTAATAGAAAAAAGATTAAGGAAGGAGACTAATGTGATTGAAAATCAATTTAGGTTCATGTTTGAAAGATCGACAATAGAAGCTATACATTTTCTTAGACAATTAATTGAAAAATATCGGGAGCAAAAACAAGATCATTTAGAAAAATTTTATGATAGAGTCCCTAGAGAAATTATATGGAAAATTTTAGAAAAGAGGGGTGTTAGTATAACATATATTGAACTAATTAAGGATATGTACTAGAATGTAACGACTAGAGTAAAGACTTGAGGCGGAGTAACTGAAGCATTTCTAATAAAGATAGGGTTACATTAAGGATTAGTTCTAAGTCTTTATTTTTTTACACTAATTATGGATGAACTCATGCACACATTTCAAGATATAGTAATGTGGTGTATGTTGTTTGCAGATGATATTGTTTTGATAGATGAAACACGTGAATGAGTAAATGCTAAACTAGAATATTGGCGGGAAACACTAGAAGGAAAAGATTTTAGGCTTAGTAGAATAAAAATAGAATATATGGAATTTAAGTTTAGTAATATTAGACATAATGAGGCAATTGTTAAGATAGAAGATATCGAGTTTCCCGGAATTGAGAGCTTTAGATATTTAGGATCATTTTTGCATAATGATGGAGAGATTGAGAGAGATGTTTTACATAGAATACAAGTAGGATGGTTGAAATGGAGGAGAGCATTGGGTGTTTTATGTTACCATAAAGTACCTTTAAAACTAAAGGAAAATTCTACAAAATTATAGTTAGACCTGTTATGTTATATAGAGTTGAATGTTGGGCTATGATTTGAGGACATGAGCAGAAGATGAGAAGATGAGAGTTGCAGAGATGAGGATATTAAAGTGGATGTGTGGACATACGAGAATGGACAGAATAAGAAATGAGAGCATTAGCGAGAAAGTCGGAGTTGCATCTATTGAGGGAAAACACCGAAAAACACATTTAAGATGGTACGACATTTACTTAGATGACCAATAAATGCTCCAGTTAGGCGATGTGAAACTATGATAAACACGCATATCAAACGAGCAAGAGGAAAACCAAAAAAGACTTGGTTAGCAAAAATAAAACAAGATAAAATTTATTTAAGTATAGATGATGATATAGTAGGAGATAGAGCTCAATGGCGTAAAAAAATCCATATAGTTGACCCCACCTAGTGGGATAAGACATGATTGTTGTTGTTGTTGTTGTTGACTTCCATTGTCCATGAAAATCTTACAAGACTTCTTTCTACACTTCATAAAGTACGGAAGACGCTGCATTTCCATGTATTATCAGTAGTGGGTGTGGACAGAATGGAAGACACTATGTGAAACTCTATAGTATCTTTATTGCCTCCCTCAATCTCTTGGTATTTATACCTCTTCATCACTTTCTAGAGTTCAATAGTATGCTACTTCATCCTCAAGGTCTGTTTGAGTTCTACAACCGACTATTTGGATGTTGTCACCCTTGCCATATTAGTTGTAGCATTATGCTAGATTTGGAATTCTCAAGTCTTCAAGAGGCTTGTGGGTTAACTTTTGTTCATTGGATGACAACTATAGGGCGAACCAAGTGGTTTTTTTGGATTTATAATCTATAAGCACATCAAGTAGCTTAATTATCAAAACGGAGTCAAGAATTGCAATCTCTATGGCCTTATAATACATCTTTTCATTCAAAGTCAGAGTAGACAACTTAAGTTGGTCTAAGTCCATCAATGAAATGGATAAGGCTTCCTCCAAGGAAGTCTACAATTGCAATGCATGTCTAAGTTCTTAAACTTTGGCATTCTGTTACACTTTGCAATGACTATTTAAGGTTAATCCACATAGTGTATTATTGAGTTTTGCGGTGTATTGGAATGTACTTCTCCATTAACTTTTGCTTTATCTCTTCTTTGATTGTGATTGGTTCGGCTCCTATTTCAGCATAGTGATCCTAAACACTTTGTTCGACTCAAATTCATGACCACTAGGTCACACGATAACAATTTTACCATTGCACTAAGCTAGGTGAAAAAATGATAAATGCACAAAAATTAACGTAATAAATTAAATTAAGTGAGAGATTTCAACGAGTGATGAAATTACTGAGTTGATATAGTTTTGTGAAGTTTGCACCACGCAGTCCCTGAAAACCTTTTTTAAACTGTTTCCATACTAATTGAATTTTCATTTTAAAAAAAATCAATCAAAGTAGACCTAGATTAGGCCTTGGGTCTCCTCCAGCGAACAAGGACGTCGTGGCTCATGTTGCGGAAACAACACAATCACTCATGTTGCAAGAGCACCAAATAACCAATTAGAGACACTAGTAGTTAGTTTTGTCTCCTCTCACCAAGGTCACAAGTTTGGTTGATGTTGTTGTTGACAGGAGGAGTGTGCGCGCGCGTGTGTTGTGGGTGGGTAACTATCACAAAGGGGCAAAGAGATCATGAGTACTAAAGGAAGTAGGGGTTGTGAGAAGCAAACTGGAACTTAAGGAAATTTTTTTGCATTGGAGACTAAACTAGGAGTTTGGCTCTGATACCGACATAGGACTAAATGTATATGGACATCACTTAGAGGGAAATCTCACATAAATCTAGATTCTTAGTAATCAAAGTTTAGTTTTGCATGAGATAGAGAGATACTGCTAAAATTAGGAAACAACAAAACAATTCAAGAAATATAATAATTATCATTAATTTATGCTAAAATATTTGAATTGCCAAATAACTCAATTAATTACCAAACAATTCAAAATTCAAAATCAAATATTATTCTTAATCCGCATCTTACAACCCCATGCGAACCATGATCCAAATGTTCTAAATATTATTTTATTGGACATGCACTTAGGCATCCAATAAATGATCTAGGTGATATGAGAACATGACAAATGCACACATTAATAGAAAAAGATGAAAGACTAAATAAGATTTTGTTAGCTATGATAAAATATGATAAAATTAATTTAAATATAAATGAGGACAAAATTCAAAATTTCAAGCCGTGGTTTCGATCTTTGACTGAAACTTTTAGGTGTCGTGCCGATGTTTCAATGCATGGTGGTAGTAGTGAATTAGAGTTGAAAAAGGAGAAGCATAAGAGAAGCATAAGGAGACATTGTCTCAGAATGGTTTTAAATCTTATATCGCGAAACAGTTGAAACATATCATTTTGGTCAACTATTGAAACTCGATAACATTCATCAAGACAATATCTCTTTCCTTTGCTTCATCTCCATCCTCTTTAACTTTCAATTTGTCATCGGCACCATGCATTGGAGCATCGATACAATACTAGAACAATATCTTTATAGTCAAAGATCCAAACTACGACACGGCTTGAGAGTTTAAACTTTGGTGCCGAGTGGTATTGAGTTTCGGTGATTTATCAAAACTATATGTTTCGATCGTTTCGTCCGACATGATATGAGTTTCAAACCATGGATGAGGATATAGTAGCAAATTGAGTCCAATGGCATAGTATGTTTGTTCTATATAGGCGACCTCACTTTGTGGGATAGAGGCTTATTGTTGTTGTATCATATCATCTGAAGCTGAAAGAGCTCCATTTTCATTATGTTTGTTCTTTAGTTCTCCAAATATGAAAACATCCACTAAATTCATGATTTACTGTCTTGTCTAGTTCTAGAAATTAAATTTCTCACTGCCAAAGTAGAAAGTCTATGGATAATTAAAGTAACATGTGAAAGCATATGGACATATGCAAATGCATCTAAGGTGCAAACCAGGCCAAATGGACCCCTTTTAAGACAATGACAATCTTACTGCAAATTAGAGACTTCCCTGTGGTTCAATTTGATGAATGGAAAAAAGGGAGAAGCAATTTATCTAATCATTCCATTGTCAAAATGCAGTATTAGGCTTAACTAAAATGGGTGATTTCCCTAGAAATTATTTTCCTATTATGCTAGGGTCTGCCTGCAATTTGAGAACAGTAATCCACTCAAATAGGAACTACTATATCAAAATCTGAAGATAAAAAGGAATTATGATAATTATATATCGGGAAGTAATAGTCATTTGCATAGTCAACGTGTGAAGATTATGGGCCACCATAGATGCTTTACCCCAGTTTAACATCCCGTTCTTAGTCAAATTAAAAACAAAATTAGGAGTAAACATGATCAAATAATTGAGTTGTCCTTTGAGATTCACTTATGATATTTTCATTGTTCTTCATTGTCATCGATCTTGGACACGTTATAAATCAAATACTTGCTATAAATATAGTGTGCCCTTTTGCTCTTAGACTGTGTTTTCTAGTAGTGAAAGAAAATGGGTAGAACAAACGTTGAGTGATTCCTCCTATCATTTCCTTGAAGTGGAAAGAAAAAAGAAAATATTTTAGTAATTTTATTTTTTTTAAATCACGAAAATGAATCTTAAGAATTTAATTTTTAAACTTATTTTTGAAAAATAGTGAGCCATAGTTTGTTGCAGCGGATTACTTCCAGATTTGGGCCTGCAAAAGATGGTAGAATCTATTCCTGGAAGTAACATAATACACAGAAGTGACCAGTTCAATTGTTTTACTTCAGGTACTATGCTTGGGATTACCGTGTTTTAAGGACTTTTGCTAGGCATGAAACAACTGGTGAGGTGATACCAGAAAAGCTGGTGAAGACAATGAATGATGCACGTAGAAGATTTGCTGCTATGGAGCTGCAACGACAGGTACTCCAAGAGTCGTTCTTTGTTTTTTTTTTTTTTTGTTTGTTATGTGTAATGTGGTATGCATTTTTCCCTATTATGTGAAAAATACAGTGTTAGTGTTGCTTTTGATCCGGGTTCTTTTACTAGCACTAATCTTCTGCATCATCTTGCCATCTAGATATTTTACTCATTAATTGATTTAAGAATCTTTGGGGAACAACACAACACTCCAATAGATACAGTGTCGATGGTTGCTGACTTGAAAACACAACACACTAGCTGGAAGCATGTCAAGGGTACACATTGGCACACCCGTTTTAGCCACCTTATAAATTATGGTGCTGGTGCGCATTTTTCTTTTTTATGTTTAAATCTAAGGAAGTTATTCTTTAGAAATTCCATTTCCACTTTTCTCACAATAAAGTCTAAAATTTTCTATTGTAGGCTACTATAGCTACCTTTATGCAAGGTGTTTTGCAGCAACCATTTGGCATAATATATGCCATGAAGAACCCTTGTCCCTTGACACTGGATCTATTCTTAGAGAAAGATTCCTTAAGTATGGTGGAGCAAAGCACCCAGTTAACTTGTTGAATGATTTCATTGGAAATGGCATTCAAAGTTGCAATGGTGGGAGTATCCCTGATGCAAGTAGCCTTTTAAGAGAACTGGGTTTGTGAAATTGTCTACTTGGGTATTTGTCGGATAGTGATCTCAAATTCTGCTTCACCTCAGATTTTGCTGGATGATCTACTAAATTATACTTGCTGAAGATCGACACTGAACAGGATATGGAGACTGCAGCTGCACAAACTTAAGTTTTATGGCTGGATACTTTATTGGCTAAATTTGCTTGGTCGAAATTTGATCGATTGACCTTTCTATCTATATGTTATCAGTGAAGTCTGTTTTTTGTCTAGATGCAACGAAGTAGCCTACTTTTAAAAAAAAATAGTAAAAACTTTTGTTCCTTTTTTTTCATCTGATGAAAGATTCCTTCATAGAACATGAAGGCTCCTTGTCTTGCACAAGAAATATGTTTTCTGAAGACAACTTTCTTATCCAGAAGTCAATTGACAATTGGGCAGCACGACATAAGTCTATGCTAATTCGTCTAACCATGTAATTCTGTCATTTTTATGTTTTTTATTTGTACATCAATTTTTTACTTTAAAAAAATGTACAGATGGGAAATTGCTAATCTCTTAGCATTTCTAAGACCTTGATTGATGGAGAAAACATTTCTAGAATTTGATCAAGCTGGAATATAGTTTGTGTTAGTTCGGCTGAATTGGATGGAGCTTGGATGGAGCTTGCTCAAGGGTCGCTATTAGATTCAATGCGAGTAGATACTTGTGAGTTTCATTGGGGTTGTAAGGATTGTTAGATGCAGTTTATTGGAGTAATGATGCTCCCAAGTCGTTGGCTTTGGCAGGCTATTTTAATGTCTGGTGCTATTGATGTTTGGTATAAAAAAAAAGCTTATTTTGTGCCTTTGATGATATGTTCATTAAGTGCACAAGAACTTAATAAAGTGCTCATAGAGATTGTGACTTGATGTAGTCCAGTGATTTATGAATGAGTTGATGTGGTCAAGTTGGATGGTTAGGCTTGATTTCTCAAAAGTGGGTAGCCTTAGAGGTGATTAGAGAAGATATGTAACTTGTGAGAGATTGAAAAGTTCTAGCGAGTGGACTATAGCATGGAGGAGTAGATGATTTTACGATTTGATGACTTTTAACGAGGTGAGTTTGTTTGTGATCGGTGGATGACATTGAATATTTGAGGGGCTAAAAGTTAGTGAGGCGCACTCTAAGGTAGTTCAACAGAACTAGTAGGTGAATAGCAAAGGATAAAAAATTGGAGCGTGCTTGAGGGTTTGGTAAATCCAAGTGATTCAAGGTATAATGCAAAGTGCAGCCAAGGACAATATAAGTGACGTATAATTTTAGGATTTATATTTTTGTGCAACATCATTGAGGTAATGTGCATAACTATCTATAATTTCCAAGACTTAGTGGAAGCCTTCAATCAAGGGCAATAGCATCTTGGTTGTTGTTCATGATAAACCTCGATCTTGATCCTTCCTAGGCTTACGAGTGTTTGAGTGAAATCTAGGTCTCTAAGTATCTAAGCAGATTTAGTTTAATTGAAGCTAAGCCTCAATTGACTATAGTGCTCAGTCAAATTGAGATTCAATTTTAACACAAGATGTAGCAATCAATCAGCAAGATCATGTTAATGGGAAAAAAAAAAATTGATTACTCAGGTTGAGTAACATTGAGCCTGGGTGACCAGATCAATTTTACGGAAATTTTTCATCGACCACCAGGGTAAATCGGGAAGCGCTTGCAACGGACAGTCCAGGAGCCTATTATCCTTTAATTGCGTGTCTCATTTGGAGAAAAAATTTCTATAAATTCGTCATAGCTGGGGCTCAAATCGTGAATATCTGGATGATAATCTGAATACCCTACCACTGCATCATAACTCGGAGGTAATATCATGTCAATGAAACAATTTGTGGAGGAGGCTTAATAAAGGGGTTCAGAGGCCATGAATAGAACAACTAGCAGAGAGAAGATACATTGCTTTCTTATTGTTTTATTGAGCTTTATTTTCCAAAATCCTCTAACTCTATTGCATGCCTCCAAAGTTACAGTTGACAATTTTGTAAAAGGTTTCTTCGATATTTTATTGAAGAGGAATAAAATAGAGGATTATAGGAATAATCCACCTAAAGGATCATAGATCATGGACTAGTAGCTTGGGAAATGTCAGAACCATGTTACATCACCTATGCCTATGTGGCACATGTTTGCTTTCTTTTGCTGTTAACATGTTTGTGTGATCTTGCTGAGATCGTAGAAAGAGGAAGTTAAATTTAATTTGTAGGCATGATATTCATCCTCCCTCTCTAGTACACTATTAGATACCAATAAGTAACATCAGAGCAATAAATGGTATCAAAAATAAGGCCGCCCAAAAGGACTAACCATCAATTAAGTAATTGAATTTGTAGGAGGTGAAGGAATTCAGACCACTATGGTGCAAATGGGCATACACTTGCTGAAATTTGAGGAAAATTTTCTCTATGGAAAAGAAAATTTGCAATATTTTTAAAATGGATTTTGACATTATGATTATTATAAAATATGGTTTGAAAATGCCTTAGGATATGGATGGAGAAGAACGGGAGGAATATTGATAGACAAAAAAGCAAAAGAATGAGTTCACAGTAATTAATAAAGTAGAATTTGATATTTTAAGTGTTCTCTCTGTGAAGGAAATTAATAAGATCAAAGCCTACCAAACTACCAAAGTGCTTTGGGAAAAGTTGATATAACTCCATAAAGGTAGCTCACTTGCCAAACAGGAATCCCACAAACTAAAATAAGCAATGAGATTAGAAAGAGGAGAAACACTGGTTCAACTTGAAGTAAGACTCAAGAGCTAATTAATCACAAGTTTGGATATCCTCAGTGAGACAATGTCTAACTGAGACATACTAAAATGCATTTCCTATAATGACTTAGTGGGTCTCAATGATTGATTCTTTTTACATATCAAAGAATTCAGAGGTATGTACTTTAGAAAAAAAAATCTCAACCATGGAATTGCATGAGTCTAAAATGATTGATTTAGTAGAAAAAGAAGGAATTTACAAGAGACAATTTGTTGCTTTGTATAATCTTAAGCTAGTTCATACACTTTCACAAGATTACCATTTATTTCCATCCTCTCTATAGTTTATATTCATTGATCATTTTTTATCTTAGAAAAGAAAAAAGAAATATGCACCACACAATTTACTCTAACCCCCTTGAGGCTATGCAAGCAACTAGATAGCCAAGATGTGAACTAGAACAATTATTGGTTATGACTCAACACTATGGATATATATTTTCACATCACAAAAGTTCACCTTGCTCTCACTTGATTATCAAGAAGCAAAAGCGATCACAATTCAACAAATGCTACTTACAACTTAGAGGGTCAATGGTGGGATCTATTTTGATTATTAAAAAAAATCAATCAAATCTGAAAGATGAATTCATATACTCCCAAAAGATCTTAATGAGGGTCAATTTACAAGATTGTAAGGAAGGGAAAGAATCAATATACAAAGTTAGTCCCAAACTTCAACTAACAACAACTCCACTTTGGCAAGGAACCTAATCAAGAGAAACACAAGAATTTAATTAATCACTAAAGGCGATCCCCTATTGGAAACATTGATCAAAACACAATTACAACAATGGAAGCATTATATTCTCTAAATTTTAAAGGGGCCTAGTTATAGTTTCTATAATTATTTTGAATATTTTTGCATAACTACAAAATAAAAACACCATCCCTAAAAAAGCCTAAACTCCTCTCACCTACACTATCCCTTGGCATCGCCACCTCGTGACATTGCTTGCCATCGTCGCTTCGCAGTATAGAGCATTGGTCTTTGCCTTTTAAAAGAGTTGCATGACCATTTTATGAAATTATCAGAGTAATGAATGTTTAACACTTAGTATCAGCCTTAGCTTCATGCTCAAAAAAGGGTTCTTGAGTCTTTTTGTGCATTTGTAGGCTTTAATCATTCCACATGAGATGTCTATCTCACTGTGCAGGTCGTTAATGCATCTTTGAGTGAACTTCAAGTTATCCACTCTGTATATTTATGATGCACTTCGTTTTATATAAATTATAGGTTATTTATCCTTATATACAATGCATCCTTTGTTAGCTAGACAAACTGTAGGTAGTTTACCCTTATATAATGCATGTGTATATATGTGTTTAATTTTCTAAGAAATTAAAAATAAAATACTTGTAAAAGTATAAAAAGGAAACATGATAAATGATGAAATTATCCAAGAGAAAAATTAAGAGAAATTCATGATAAAATATTAATGATGTTAAATTGGTAGAAAATGATAACCTTGATTATTTAACATTCTTTGAATTCTTTTACAAGATATTTAATATCGTGAACTTATCTCTTATACTCACTTTCTCATTTTTATGCCCACTTCTAAAATTTTGATATACGTAAGACAAGTGCATAACACTAATACAATTTTTTCAGAGGTATGCATTTAATTAGTTTAATTATTTTTTGTCTAAATTTTTTGTGATATTACTATAGTTCACATGCAATGAACGAAGTTAATTAACTTCACGACAAGCCTAGCTCGGACAGGGTGTGACATTAAAGGCCCCAAATAGTTGTAGGTAAAGGTATAACACCTAGGAGAACAAGGCTCAAATCCAAGGCGAATTACTTGAGGGTTTTGCTATTGATTAATTTTTGCTCAAAGGAATTCAACAATGCAAGGAGTTTAATGATATATATTGTTGGAGCCCCAAGGAGGAGATTATGCCAATGAGCGGGCTTGGCAATTGCTGAGAAGAGGAGAAAAAAGAGGACGTATATATGTTCGTTAGTAATCACCGGGGGGAAAGGCGGCGATAGCTGTTGCTTTAATCAGAGGTGATAGAGTCTCCCTCTTATGCCACCAATAATGAGCAATAGTTATAGAGCAAGGGATCAATTCCTAATAGATGCATATCTTCAGAGAAAAAATTTCTTCCACTCTTCGTTAACTTGATGATCAGCTATAAGTTGATCCTATGATTTACCTTTTTTCACATAATCTGAGGACGAGTTCTAAGAGACGTTTGAGGTGAGTGTAATCACCTTTTACTATAACAATATAATGAGCAATAGTTACTTCCATGGGATGCCCAAGTTAGAGAGTGGTAGCTTTGTATAATGGGACAAGGAGTTAATTTTAGACAGACACGTGCTCTCGGAAAAAAACTCCTCCTACTCCCTAACTACTTGGCGGTCGATTACAAGACTCCGTGATTTACATTCCTTCATATAATCTAGGGAGGTTGTGAGGACGTCTAGAGTGAGTATAATCACCTTTTTTTTTTGCTACAACAATTCATAATAGTTTTTTCATCCCCATGGATTGACGTAATTGATTCATGCAAGGGTGTTGCTGCCAGCCGATTCCCGATGGGTGCGGAATTCTCTGTTGATTGTTTCACCCTCTTTTTGCATATGCTGCTATTGCTGGGCAAAACCCTCCATAATTTACCTCTCTTCCAAACAGTAAGGATTACGTTGGAAAGGTTGTTGATGTGACAATTTCACCTTTTGCTGCCAACAACAAGTAATATGTTACCTCCCTTCTAGACAATGGGGGGTCACCCTAGAGGGTACGTCGAGGTGACAGTTTCATCTTTTGCTGTTAATAATGAGCAATAACACTTCATAAAAAAAACAATGAGCAATAGTAAGGCCCACAGGCTAATACAGTTGGTTCAGATAGGCTTGGATCAATTTCCAACAAGTATTGAATGCTTTGATCGATGATTGCTTCAATGCCTCCTTGCATGTGCTACTATTGTTGGACGAAGCCTTCAGTAAGGGGCCACCATAGAAGGGTCGTCGATGTGACGATTTCGTTTTTACTATCAACAATGAACAATAGTATTCTTTTCAAGTTGAAGAGTTGAATACTTGGATTACATTAAACAACAATAGGATTCACTTTAACGACAATTGTTGTTAAATTATAGGAGTATCCGCACCATCTTATGTAAAACCAGTTACTACTCTAAATTTTACATTTTTTATCAAAAAACTATTACATCATATTCCCTTTCAAATATCTAAATTTAGATTTATATTATCATGCTTCTCCAATTATAGAGAATGAAACTCTCTACCCTAAAAGAAATATTTCTTTTCAATCTCTCTCCAATTAAACTCTCTACTATTACAAATATAATAATAAAAAAAATAGAAGAGAGAAGAAAATAATAAAAAATAAAGATAATGAAAATTTTAAGGTAACTGGTATAGTGTATAATAAAAAATAATTATTTAAATTTAATAAAATAGATAATTTACCTTATATTTTAGAGATATTATAGAAAAAATGGTATGGATGACCGAAACAGGAAAACAAATAAGAACACAGCTTTGGAGAAATGGAGTTAGGTTATTATATTAATTGATCATTTTGTAAATAAATCTATTACTTTTTTGAAATTATAATTCGATTCTTTAAGAAAAATAAATATTTTTGATTAAAATATTTGATAATCTTAAAGAGCTACAAATATTGAAATAAGGACGTGAATAAACTTTGAGAAAGCCCACCAATGTAATAATGCTCATTTGACATAAATTCAAGATGACCTTAATGATATGATACTCTAACGTTGTTCTTGAATATCTAGAGAACGATATATTTATTATAATAAAATAGAGATTAATTTTTAACTAGATATATATTTTTTAAAAAAAATTCTTTCATCCTTTAATCATTTGACAGTTGGTTATAAATTGATCCTATGATTTACTTCCTTTTATATAACCTAAAAATGAATTGTAAAAAACACTTAAGATAAATATAATCATCTTTTAGAACCCATACTCAAATATCAAAAATAGTTAATGATTCACAGAAAGGAATGTGAATGAATTTAGAGAACTACAGTTGTGTAATAATGCTAATTTGAAGTAAATATGAACATTTTAATATCATTAAATATTTTTTTACAAAAGTTCTTGATGACTATAAAAATCTTAAAAAGAATATATATAACAGATGTAAATCGATTATAGAGTAAATCAAGAAACGCACGTAGATACTTAGGTAATAATTTAGATATCCTATCATGGTTATCATATTCCAGGGACACAATTAATGCCATCAAATATTTTGAAAAAAGTGTTAATTAAATAACTAAGACTTCAATTTCTTTCTGCAATTTGATTTAATTAAGTAGGTAGACAAAGACTAATTCAATACTTTAACTGAGGATTAGAGGAGGGTAGAGAGATATTTTAAAAATAAAAAAATATTTTTTTTATAAATATTAAAATAGAACGCGTCTCCAAAATTGAGTGCATTCTTTCTTACATAAAAATTGGCAAACTAAATGTTTTTTTTTTTTAAACTTTGAGTCCTTTTAGCATAAGAACATTTTTGAAGAATTATTTCATCAAAAAGGAGTAAAACATGTGATAAGACGACTCTTTCCTAAATGGTGCATCCGTTGATAAAAAATGTTTCGTATTCTTTTTCCACCCTCGCACGGCTTTGGTGCGGGTCCTACGCCTGCTTGCTTCGTAAATGGCCAGTTGGCTCGGCGGTACGCAGAAGAGTACGTATGTATATATACGTGAGGAGCCACCAATAGCAGGCAAAATAAGAGAAGGTTTTTTTTTTTTTTTCTTTTTTCTATTTGATTCATGTCCATGATTTGATCGCTCCGTTTCATTTCCGCACATCACATCTCACCGCGGATCGTTGAACAGAAAAAGGG